>NC_139000.1:32018131-32190396 GCF_964374135.1 Grampus griseus
TCACTGTTGTGGCCTCTCCCGTTGCGGAGCCCAGGCTCCGGACGCGCAGGCTCAGCGGCCATGGCTCACAGGCGCAGCCGCTCCACGGCATGTGGGATCTTCCCGGACCGGGGCACGAACCCGTGTCCCCTGCATCGGCAGGCGGACTCTCAACCACTGCGCCACCAGGGAAGACCGATAATTTTTTTTTATTATTATTACAACCGTGTGTGTGTGTGTGTGTGTATGTGTGTGTGTGTGTGTGGTCTCTCACTGTATTTTACTTTGCAGTGGTATCTCATTGTATTTTACTTTGCGTTAACCTGATGACTAATGATGTTGAATATTTTTACATGTGTTTATGGGCCATTTGTGTGTCTTCTTTTGTAAGCTATCTGTTCAAGTTTTATGCCCATTTAAAAAATTGAGTTCTTTGTCTTTTTATTATTGATTTACAGGATTTATTTTTATGTTCTAAACATACTTTCAGATATATGTATTGTGAATATTTTTTCCAGTCTGTGGCTTGCCTGTTTACTGTCTTGATGGTGTCTTTTGAGGAGCAGTTTAAGGTAATACCATTTATCAATGTTTATCTTTCATGGTTCATGCTTTCTCTATCCTTCTTGAGAAGTTTTTGCCTACCGCAATGTTGTAAAGATTTTCTCCTAAGTTTTTTTCCCCCTAACTTTATTGTTTTACCTTTACATTTAAGTCTATGACCCATCTCTGCAATGATATTTGTGTATGGTGTGAGGTAGGAGTCAAGATTCATATTCATTCTCCTCTCTCTCTCTCTCTTTCATTTGCTGGCTCGCACTTGCTCTCCCTCTCTCTCTCTCTCAGTTTTGGTATGGATATCCAGTTATTCTAACCCAGTTATTGAAGGTATTTTCCTTTCTCCACTGAATTGCTTTGGTGCCTTTTGATTATATGTGTCTATTTTTGGATTCTCTATTCTATTTCTAGTCTTGTTTACTTTTCTAAGTGTTGGTAATGATTTTGAAATAGGAATAGACTGAGATTCTTAGGTATATAGAGGTGTGTGAATTAGAGTACGAGTCCCATAGTAACCATCTTTTACCACTTGAAGATTTTGTGTGTGTGTATTTAGTGAACACAAGATCACTTATTTGATTCCCACGTGAGTGCCCAGGGGAAGTGGTTACAAAGAGCCAGAGTGTTGCTGTGTTTTGGCTTTTGTATACTTGCTGCTTACAGCAACATCTTTCAAGATTGAGATGAGTTCAGACAAAGATTAGCTGATTTGAGAGCAGAAACAGAGGGAATAGAGAGAGTCTAGAAATGTAGGGCCTGGCAGGGTTGGAAAAGCCAACTATTCCTGAACCCAAGTAAGCTGCTGTCTTTCTACTCAAGCCTATTATTTCAAATGTTTGCAGTGTAGCTGCCATGAGTTGAAACAGGTAAAATCTAACCCATACGTGATCTTTTGCAATTAGTTTAAAAATTCAGCTGAATTCTTCTTATCCGTTACATGGTACCCAGTGTCTCTTCTTCTCTTGCCTTGGCTCAGATGAGGCAGTTCTCCTGTCCTGGCTCTCCTAGGAAGGTCCTGTCTTTCCTTAGAATTCAGGTTGCTTGTTTGTCTTGCAACTGCAGCTCTCTGATGGTTCAAGAGAAGTTATGATTTGTAGCCTGTCCAGCTTTTTATTGTTGTTAGGGTTGGACTGAGCTCTTTCCAGCTTTTTATATCCCAGGTAGAAACAGAACTACCAAGAGGGTGATTTATAAATGTATTCTTCACTCTGTAAAATAACTTTTTGTAATATTCCTTTGAATCGCAATTCCTATTACCATTCCACTCCCCATTACCACTCCAGTGTCTTTCTCTATTGGATCTTACTCATCTGCCTCTATACCTCTGGACCACAGCTCCTGGAGGGTATGACTTGGCATTTATTTATATTCCCAGTCACTTGTACAGAACCTGGCACAACTAAAAGACCCTGTTTGTTGATTAACTGATGAATGGAATACCTTGACCAATCTCACTTCACAGATGCCTATCTGTCTTTCAAGACCAAAAGCCATGTCACCTCCTCTGAGAAAACTCTGTAAGTTCCCTTAGGAAGAGTTAGTTGCTCCTACTCTGTGTCTCTTAATACTTTGTACATTTCTCCAATGGCATTGTGTATGATGATAATTTTTATATCTTTTAGTCTAGATTGTGAATTTGTTGGGAGCACAAACCAGTTCTTAATCTATATCTTCAGGTACCTAGAACGATGTGTGGTACATATAACTATGACTCTATTAAATGTATACATAAAATGGGTTTTCTAAATGTCTTTGTTGAATGATTATACAAAATGGGTTTATATTTATGCAACTTTTCTTTACACGATTAATAGCATAAAGAAATGCACTTGTAACAGGATGCGTATATGTGTATGAGTATGTTTTACCTCCTAGTGATGTAGATAGTTGCAGAATTTGCTTAGGGCAAAGATGGAAATCATGTGACATCTCTGCCACCATTTTCTCCTTGTGTGCCCATGGCAGACAAACCGTTTCAGGTTTGTTTTTCCTATTTGATCTCAGGTACAAACTCAACACCCTACCTTCCAATACCAGCTCCACCAATGGGTCAGATTTGGTGCATGAAGTAAAGATTATCTTCCCTTCCCTATTTTAAGGGGCTCCTGAGGCAACAAGCTGGGAGGTCACCTTTGATGCCCTTGCTGGATTGTACCTAGAGGGAAGATTCTAATAAGCTGCATACACTTTGCAGATTCCTGTCTCTCAGAACTTAATCACATTTGCATTTGGCTATGATCAGACAGTGGAAACACAAACTCCAAACTGTCAATCAACTTGGGCTTCTTTTCCAACTTTTCCTAAATCAATTTCTTTAAAAAAATCATTGAACACCAAAATTATACAGCTAGTTTTTAAACAATTACAATGTTTTATATCTATATACTTCATTATAGTTGGTAACGTAGAATTGTTAATTGTTGAAAATATAGGAGGTGTGCATATGAATATGTGTATGAGTTCATGCATACATGTGTGTAAACTGAGCTATTCATGAGATTTGGGGGAGAAAAGAGGGAAGATATTTCCTGAAAATGTATTTTTTATATAGTCCGGTTTTTACCTTTAAATATCAGTAGAAAAATTTCTGAAGCATATAGATTCTGGCATGTAATTTATCTTCAAAACAGAAATTAAACCTAACCAGTTATAAATTTGAGTTTCTTTCTGAATTAACCATGTTGGCATTACCCCAGCTACCTCCTTATGTTCACATGGTTGCTTCCAGACTCTATGTAGAATTTTATGCCTCTGTAGTATCAAATTTGTTAAATGGCATATTTTTATATCAGTAATTTTTATAGCATATTGTTATTCCAGACTTTTACATGCCTCTAATTTATTCTTAACTTCAGTATAGCAGTATTGATTTTTTTTCTTCTAAGTTTGATGGTATGAACACTTTAGTTGTGGTTTAGAGTCATTTAAACACCATCACTAATTTGTACTTCATTTCCTATTCTTTTGCAAACTTTAGACATTTGAACAGGTACAACAGTAAATATTAATGCTCCTCAAGTTTCTTCTTTATGTCTCTTTGGGAGACATTTAGATTATTTCTTAATATGATTGAAATAAATGTTTCTGATAACCTTGGATTGTTCATGATACTTAAATGCAGGATGGTAAGAACTGTTTTGATTGCAAATCAAATAGAACCCGGTGCAGTTTCCTTAAATGATATTCCCTCTTCTTAGTCCCCTAATAGTGAGTAAGTTGGTCATAATGTTTCTTTTCTGTAGAATTAATATTAATGCCTTTTATAAAATGAGGTCATTGGGTTACAGAGTTGGCCTTAAGAAAGATTTTGTGACAGTGTCCTTTCTCAGCTATCTGGGTACCCTGTTTCTGTCAGGATTATGGTCAAAGGTAACATGGATGAAGAAGACTGGTGAGGCATGTTTTGGTTGCTATGTAAAGCAAGGTTCACAAGTGCAGCAATCATAAGATTGATTTTTTTCCTTGGATATTTTGTTTGCAGTTGAGATAAGCTGCCACCAGGTGAATAGTGGTATCTTGGTTATCTGGCCTATGGTCCAATTAGCTTTAATGGAAGACCTGTTCATAGTATCCATTTTCTGTTTCAATTGTATCATTTTATTATTGGCACAAAATTATGACCACATTAATGAAAATAAAAATAAAGATGAAAAAAATTAAACTAAAAATCAAGTGTCTTTTCTTTTCCCTTGCTGGTATTTTGTTTGTATCCATTTAAAACTATAATTTGTGTGTAGTTGTAAACATAGTATTTTTTTTTCTATCTATCTACCCACCCACTCTATCTATTTATCTCTAATTGGTAAACATAGTTTTTGATATGTAATCTTCTATTCTAATTTTAAAATAACATATCAAAAGCATGTTTACATGTTGCTACATAGTATAATTTATAATGGTAATTTCAATATGCATTTTCACATCAGAATATATTCTTTTACTTATTCAATGTTGACTATATACAGGGCTTCCCTGGTGGTGCAGTGGTTGGGGGTCCGCCTGCCGATGCAGGGGACACGGGTTCGTGCCCCGGTCCGGGAGGATCCCACATGCCGCGGAGCGGCTGGGCCCGTGGGCCATGGCCGCTGAGCCTGCGCGTCTGGAGCCTGTGCTCCGCAACGGGAGAGGCCGCAACAGTGAGAGGCCCGCGTACCGCAAAAAAAAAAAAAAAAAATCAATGTTGACTATATACAAAAATTTATAAGTAACATATAAGCTATAAAGAATCGGCAAATAATGAACACCCATATGCCTATTATTCAGTTTAAGATAAAGAACATTACCATTATCTTTGAAGGTCCCTGTGTGCCTCTTTCTTATCCTGTTTATTACCTCCTGGAGGTCACATGACCACAATCCTAAAATTTGTGTTTATTGTAACTTTGATTTTATTTATAATTTTATCACATATTTGGTTGTAGCCCTAAATAGCATATAGTTTTATGAATATTTTTATCTATATTTAAATAGACTCATACTGAATGAATTTTCTGTGTATTTTTTACACCCGATATTAAGCACCTATGTTTTTTTCCATGTCATTGTGTGTTACATTGCATTCATTTGCATGATGTAAATTATTCTATTATATGAATATACCACAACTTATTGGCCATGATGAACATCTGGGCTTATTCCAGTTTTTTCCCCATTATAAATGGTAATGTAAAAAATATTTTAATACACAATTTTTATTACAATTGTTCAAGAATTTCTTTATGGTGTATATCTAAGAGTGACTCTGCTGTGTCATAGAGTGACAAATAATAGGTAATTCCAAATTGTTTTCCAAAGTGGTTGAACCAAATTACACTCCCACCAGCAATGTGTAAGAATTCTGGTTGTTTTACACCCTTGTCAAAATTTGATATTGGCAAACGGTATAATTTTTGCTACTCTGGTGAGTATAAAGTGCTTCTCATTGGGTTTAAATATGCAATTTTCAAATTGATAGTGAGGCAGAACATCTTTTCATATAGTGTATCTTCTAGTGAAGTGCTTTTTCAAATCTTTTGCTTGTATTTCTCTTGGGTTTTCTTTTCCTTATTGGTTTGTAGGAGTTCTTTATATGTTCTAGATATTAATTCTTTAGGTTACATGGGTTCAAATATCTTCTCCCATTCTGTTTTACTGTCTTTATGGTGTCTAGTGGTAAACAGATAATATTAATTTTAATGTAGTCAAATTTATCAAAATTTCTTTTAAGATTTGTTCTCTTTGTGTCTTGTTAAGTAAAATCTCCCCCCTCCAAGGTGTTAGGAGTATTCTCCTACATTGTCTTCTGAACATGTTATAGTTCTATCTTCCACAGTTATGTTTTTCATAGTTTTTTTTTTTTTTTTTGCGGTACACGGGCCTCTCACTGCTGTGGCCTCTCCCATTGCGGAGCACAGGCTCCGGACGCGCAGGGTCAGCAGCCATGGGTCACGGGTCCAGCCGCTCCGCGGCATGTGGGATCTTCCCAGACCTGGCAACGAACCCGTGTCCCCTGCATCGGCAGGCGGACTCTCAACCACTGCACCACCAGGGAAGCCCCACAGTTATGTTTTTAACTCACCTGGAATTGACTTTGTGTGTGATGTGAGGCAAAAGTACATTTTCTTTCTTTCTTTTTTCTTTTAAATAAAGATAACCAATTGTCCCAGCACAATTTATTAAAAATTCATTCTTTTCCCACTGATTTGCAGTACTAGCCCTATCATAAACCAAGTTTCCATATATGTGTGGGTAAATTTCTGGGATATATAATCTGTTTCTTTAGCTAATTTGTCATTAGGCCAGTATCATATTTTCTTAATTATGTCAGCTTTATATGAAGTTTTCATATCTGGTAAAACAAATTTTGTTTTTCTTCAGGAATGTATTGGCTAATCATGCCCCTTTATTCTTCCATGTAATTTTTAGAAAAAGTTTGGCAAAGTCAATGAAAAAAAACCTGCTGGGATTTTATTTAGAACTTTATTGAATTTATAAATTAAATTAGGAGAAACAGACATCTCTGGAATACGGAGTTATCTAGTCCAATGAATGTGGAATATTGTTTTCATTATTTAGGTCTTCTTGAATGCTTTTTATAATTTTTTTGTTATAATTATTCACTTGTTTTATTTTTTCGATTCAACATATAGGTGATTATAACATAGAGTATGTCTTTGTCTGCCTGATATATTTCACTAAGCATAATACCCTCCAGGTCCATCTGTTTTGCTGCAAATGGCAAAATTTCATTCTTTTTTATGGCCAAGTAATATTCCATAGCATATATATACCACTTCCTTTTTTAATTTTAATTTATTTACTTTTTTACATCTTTATTGGAGTATAATTGCTTTACAATGGTGTGTTAGTTTCTGCTTTATAACAAAGTGAATCAGTTATACATATACATATGTTCCCATATCTCTCCCCTCTTGCGTCTCCCTCCCTCCCACCCTCCCTATCCCACCCCTCTAGGTGGTCACAAAGCACCGAGCTGATCTCCCTGTGCTATGCAGCTGCTTCCCACTAGCTATCTATTTTACGTTTAGTAGTGTATATATGTCCATGCCACTCTCTTGCTTTGTCACAGATTACCGTTCCCCCTCCCCATATCCTCAAGTCCATTCTCTACTAGGTCTGTGTCTTTATTCCTGTCTTACCCCTAGGTTCTTTGTGACTTTTTTTTTTTAAATTCCATATATATCTGTTAGCATATGGTATTTGTCTTTCTCTTTCTGACTTACTTCACTCTATATGACAGACTCTAGGTCCATCCACCTCATTACAAATAGCTCAATTTCGTTTCTTTCTATGGCTGAGTAATATTCCATTGTAATATGTACCTCATCTTCTTTATCCATTCATCTGTCGACGGACACTTAGGTTACTTCCATCTCCGGGCTATCGTAAATAGAGCTGCAATGAACATTTTGGTACATGACTCTTTTTGAATTATGGTTTTCTCAGGGTATATGCCACGTAGTGGGATTGCTGGGTCATATGGTAGTTGTATTTGTAGTTTTTTAAGGAACCTCCATACTGTTCTCCATAGTGGCTGTACCAATTCACATTCCCACCAGCAGTGCAAGAGTGTTCCCTTTTCTCCACACCCTCTCCAGCATTTATTGTTTCTAGATTTTTTGATGATGGCCATTCTGACTGGTGTGAGATGATATCTCATTGTAGTTTTGATTTGCTTTTCTCTAATGATTAATGATGTTGAGCACTCTTTCATGTGTTTGTTGGCAGTCTGTATATCTCCTTTGGAGAAATGTCTATTTAGATCTTCTGCCCATTTTTGGATTGAGTTGTTTGGTTTTTTCTTATTGAGCTGCATGAGCTGCTTATAAATTTTGGAGATGAATCCTTTGTCAGTTGCTTCATTTGCAAAAATTTTCTCCCATTCTGAGGGTTGTCTTTTGGTCTTGTTTATGGTTTCCTTTGCTGTGCAAAAGCTTTGAAGTTTCATTAGGTCCCATTTATTTATTTATTTATTTTATTTCCATTTCTCTAGGAGGTGGGTCAAAAAGGATCTTGCTGTGATTTATGTCATAGAGTGTTCTGCCTATGTTTTCCTCTAAGAGTTTGATAGTTTCTGGCCTTACATTTAGGTCTTTAATCCATTTTGAGCTTATTTTTGTGTATGGTGTTAGGGAGTGATCTAATCTCATACTTTTACATGTAGCTGTCCAGTTTTCCCAGCACCACTTATAGAAGAGGCTGTCCTTTCTCCACTGTACATTCCTGCCTCCTTTATCAAAGATAAGGTGACCATATGTGCATGGGTTTATCTCTGGGCTTTCTATCCTGTTCCATTGATCTATATTTCTGTTTTTGTGCCAGTACCATACTGTCTTGATTACTGTAGCTTTGCAGTATAGTCTGAAGTCAGGGAGCCTGATTCCTCCAGCTCTGTTTTTCGTTCTCAAGATTGCTTTGGCTATTCGGGGTCTTTTGTGTTTCCATACAAATTGTGAAATTTTTTGTTCTAGTTCTGTGAAAAATGCCAGTGGTAGTTTGATTGGGATTGCATTGAATCTGTAGATTGCTTTGGGTAGTAGAGTCATTTTCACAATGTTGATTCTTCCAATCCAAGAACATGGTATATCTCTCCATTTACTTGTATCATCTTTAATTTCTTTCATCAGTGTCTTATCATTTTCTGCATATAGGTCTTCTGTCTCCTTAGGTAGGTTTATTCCTAGATATTTTATTCTTTTTGTTGCAATGGTAAATGGGAGTGTTTTCTTGATTTCACTTTCAGATTTTTCATCATTAGTGTATAGGAATGCCAGAGATATCTGTGCATTATATTTGTATCCTGTTACTTTACCAAATCAATTGATTAGCCTAGTAGTTTTCTGGTAGCATCTTTAGGATTCTCTATGTATAGTATCATGTCATCTGCTAACAGTGACAGCTTTACTTCTTCTTTTCCAATTTGGATTCCTTTTTTTCCATTTTCTTCTCTGATTGCTGTGGCTAAAACTTCTAAAACTATGTTGAATAAGAGTGGTGAGCGTGGGCAACCTTGTCTTCTTCCTGATCTTAGTGGAAATGCTTTCAGTTTTTCACCATTGAGGACGATGTTGGCTGTGGTATATGGCCTTTATTATGTTGAGGAAAGTTCCCTCTATGCCTACTTTCTGCAGGGTTTTTATCATAAATGGGTGTTGAATTTTGTCGAAAGCTTTCTCTGCATCTATTGAGATGATCATATGGTTTTTCTCCTTCAGTTTGTTAATATGGTGTATCACGTCGATTGATTTGCGTATATTGAAGAATCCTTGCATTCCTGGAATAAACCCCACTTGATCATGGTGTATGATCCTTTTAATGTGCTGTTGGATTCTGTATGCTAGTATTTTGTTGAGGATTTTTGCATCTATGTTCATCAGTGATATTGGCCTTTAGTTTTCTTTCTTTGTGACATCCTTGTCTGGTTTTGGTATCAGGGTGATGGTGGCCTCGTAGAATGAGTTTGGGAGTGTTCCACCCTCTGCTATATTTTGGAAGAGTTTGAGAAGGATTGGTGTTAGCTCTTCTCTAAATGTTTGATAGAATTCACCTGTGAAGCCATCTGGTCCTGGGCTTTTGTATGTTGGAATATTTTTAATCACAGTTTCAATTTCAGTGCTTGTGATTGGTCTATTCATATTTTCTATTTCTTCCTGATTCAGTCTTGGCAGGTTGTGCCTTTCTAAGAATTTGTCCATTTCTTCCAGGTTGTCCATTTTATTGGCATAGAGTTGCTTGTAGTAATCTCTCATGATCTTTTGTATTTCTGCAGTGTCAGTTGTTACTTCTCCTTTTTCATTTCTAATTCTATTGATTTGAGTCTTCTCCCTTTTTTTCTTGATGAGTCTGGATAATGGTTTATGAATTTTGTTTATTTTCTCAAAGAACCAGCTTTTAGTTTTATTGATTTTTGCGATCGTTTCCTTCATTTCTTTTTCATTTATTTCTGATCTGATTTTTATGATTTCTTTCCTTCTGCTAACTTTGGGATTTTTTTATTCTTCCTTCTCTAATTGCTTTAGGTGCAAGGTTAGGTTGTTTATTCGAGATGTTTCCTGTTTCTTAAGGTAGGATTGTATTGCTATAAACTTCCCTCTTAGAACTGCTTTTGCTGCATCCCATAGGTTTTGTGTCATCATGTCTCCATTGTCATTTGTTTCTAGGTAATTTTCTATTTCCTCTTTGATTTCTTCAGTGATCACTTCGTTATTAAGTAGTGTATTGTTTATTCTCCATGTGTTTGTATTTTTTATAGATCTTTCCCTGTAATTGATATCTAGTCTCATAGTGTTGTGGTCTGAAAAGATACTTCGTACAATTTCAATTTTCTTAAATTTACCAAGGCTTGCTTTGTGACCAAAGATATGATCTATCCTGGAGAATGTTTCTGAGCACTTGAGAAAAATGTGTATTCTGTTGTTTTTGGATGGAATGTCCTATAAATATCAATTAAGTCCATCTTGTTTAATGTATCATTTAAAGCTTGTGTTTCCTTATTTACTTTCATTTTGGATGATCTGTCCATTGGTGAAAGAGGGGTGTTAAAGTCCCCTACTGTGAATGTGTTACTGTCAATTTCCCCTTTTATGGCTGTTAGTATTTGCGTTATGTATTGAGGTGCTCCTATGTTGGGTGCATAAATATTTACAATTGTTATATCTTGTTCTTGGATCAATCCCTTGATCATTATGTAGTGTCCTTCTTTGTCTCTTGTAATAGTCTTTGTTTTAAAGTCAGTTTTGTCTGATATGAGAATTGCTACTCCAGCTTTTTTTGGTTTCCATTTGCATGGAATATATTTTTCCATCCCCTTACTTTCAGTCTGTATGTGTCTCTAGGTCTGAAGTGGGTCTCTTGTCGACAGCATATATATGGGTCTTGTTTTTGTATCCATTCAGCCAGTCTGTGTCTTTTGGTGGGAGCATTTAGTCCATTTACATTTAAGGTAATTATCGATTTGTATGTTCCTATTCCCATTTTCTTAATTGTTTTGGGTTCGTTATTGTAGGTGTTTTCCTTCTATTGTGTTTCTTGCCTAGAGAAGTTCCTTTAGCATTTGTTGTAAAGCTGGTTTGGTGCTGCTGAAGTCTCTCAGCTTTTGCTTGTCTGTAAAGGTTTTAATTTCTCCATCAAATCTGAATGAGATCCTTGCTGGGTAGAGTAATCTTGGTTGCAGGTTTTTCTCCTTCATCAGTTTAAATATGTCCTGCCAGTCCCTTCTGGCTTGCAGAGTTTCTGCTGAAAGATCAGCTGTTAACCTTATGGGAATTCCCTTGTGTATTATTTGTTGTTTGTCCCTTGCTGCTTTTAATATGTTTTCTTTGTATTTAATTTTTGACAGTTTGATTAATATGTGTCTTGCGTATTTCTCCTTGGATTTATCCTGTATGGGACTGTCTGTGCTTCCTGAACTTGTTTAACTATTTCTTTCCCCATATTAGGGAAGTTTTCAACTATAATCTCTTCAAATATTTTCTCAGTCCCTTTCTTTTTCTCTTCTTCTTCTGGAACCCGTATAATTCAAATGTTGGTGCATTTAATGTTGTCCCAGAGGTCTCTGAGACTGTCCTCAGTCCTTTTTATTCTTTTTTCTTTGTTCTGCTCTGCAGTAGTTATTTCCACTATTTTATCTTCCAGGTCACTTATCCGTTCTTCTGCCTCAGTTATTCTGCTATTGATCCCATCTAGAGTATTTTTAATTTCATTTATTGTGTTGTTCATCATTGCTTGTTTCATCTTTAGTTCTTCTAGGTCCTTGTTAAATGTTTCTTGCATTTTGTCTATTCTATTTCCAAGATTTTGGATCATCTTTACTATCATTATTCTGAATTCTTTTTCAGGTAAACTGCCTATTTCCTTTTCATTTGTTAGATCTGGTGAGTTTTTATCTTGCTCCTTCATCTGCTGTGTGTTTTTCTGTCTTCTCATTTTGCTTATCTTACTGTGTTTGGGGTCTCCTTTTTGCAGTTTGCAGTTTCGTAGTTCCCGTTGTTTTTGGTGCCTGTCCCCAGTGGCTAAAGTTGGTTCAGTGGGTTGTGTAGGCTTCCTGGTGGAGGGGACTAGTGCCTGTGTTCTGGTGGATGAGGCTGGATCTTGTCTTTCTGGTGGGCAGGTCCACGTCTGGTGGTGTGTTTTGGGGTGTCTGTGGCCTTATTATGATTTCATGCAGCCTCTCTGCTAATGGGTGGGGTTGTGTTCCTATCTTGCTAGTTGTTTGGCATGGGGTGTCCAGCACTGTAGCTTGCTGGTCGTTGAGTGAAGCTGGGTGCTGGTGTTGAGATGGAGTTCTCTGGGAGATTTTCGCCGTTTGATATTATGTGGAGCTGGGAGGTCTTTTGTGGACCAGTGTCCTGAAGTTGGGTCTCCCACCTCAGAGGCACAGCAGTGACTCCTGGCTGCAGCACCAAGAGCCCTTCATCCACACGGCTCAGAATAAAAGGGAGAAAATGTAAAAGAAAGAAAGAAAGAAAGGAAGAAAGGAAGGAAGGAAGAAAGGAGGGAGGGAGAGAGGGAGGGAGGGAGGAAGGGAGGAGGAAAGGAAGGAAAGAAAGAAGATAAACTAAAATAAAGTAAAATAAAATAAAATAAAGTTATTGAAGTAAAAAATAATTATTAAGAAAAAAATTTTTTTAAAAAAAGAAAAAAAGAACTGGACAGATAGAACCCTAGGACAAATGGTGGAAGCAAAGCTATACAGACAAAATCTCACACAGAAGCATACACATACTCACAAAAAGAGGAAAAGGGGAAAAAATCATAAATCTTGCTCTCAAAGTCCATCTCCTCAATTTGGGATGATTCGTTGTCTATTCATGTATTCCACAGATGCAGGGTACATCAAGTTGATAGTGAAGCTTTAATCTGCTGCTCCTGAGGCTGCTGGGAGAGATTTCCCTTTCCCTTCTTTGTTCGCAGAGCTCCTGGGGCTCAGCTTTGGATTTGGCCCCGCCTCTGCGTGTAGGTCACCGGAGGGCATCTGTTCTTCACTCGGACAGGACGCGGTTAAAGGAGCAGCTGCTTCGGGGGCTCTGGCTCACTCAGGCCGGGGGGAGGGAGGGGTACGGAGTGCGGGGTGAGCCTGCGGCGGCACAGGCCACCGTGACGTTGCACCAGCCTGAGGCGCGCTGTGCGTTCTCCCGGGGAAGTTGTCCCTGGATCCCGGGACCCTGGCAGTGGCGAGCTGCACAGCCTCCTCATAAGGGGGGTGTAGATAGTGACCTGTGCTTGCACACAGGCTTCTTGGTGGCGGCAGCAGCAGCCTTAGCGTCTCATGCCCGTCTCTGGGGTCCGCGCTTTTAGCCGCGGCTCGTGCCCGTCTCTGGAGCTCCTTTAAGCAGCGCTCTTAGCCCCTCTCTTCGCGCACCAGGAAACAAAGAGGGAAGAAAAAGTCTCTTGCCTCTTCGGCGGGTCCAGACTTTTCCCCGGACTCCCTCCCAGCTAGCCGTGGTGCACTAACCCCCTGAAGGCTGTGTTCACCCTGCCAACCCCAGTCCTCTCCCTGCGCTCCGACCGAAGCCCGAGCCTCAGCTCCCAGCACCGCCCGCCCCGGCTGGTGAGCAAAGCCTCTCGGGCTGGTGAGTGCCGGTGGGCACCAAACCTCTGTGCGGGAATCTCTCCGCTTTGCCCCCCGCACCCCTGTTGCTGTGCTCTCCTCCGCGGCTCCAAAGCTTTCCCCCTCCGCCACCTGCAGTCTCCGCCCACGAAGGGGCTTCCTAGTGTGAGGAAACCTTTCCTCCTTCACAGCTCCCTCCCACTGGTGCAGGTCCCATCCCTATCCTTTAGTCTCTGTTTATTCTTTTTTCTTTTGCCCTACCCAGGTATGTGGGAAGTTTCTTGCCTTTTGGGAGGTCTGAGGTCTTCTGCCAGCGTTCAGTAGGTGTTCTGTAGGAGTTATTCCACGTGTAGATGTATTTCTGGTGTATCTGTGGGGGGGAAGTGATCTCCACGTCTTACTCTTCCGCCATCTTCCCCTCGTCCCCCACTTCTTCTTTATCCATTCATCTGATGGACACTTAGGTTGCTTCCATCTTGGCTATTGTAAATAATGCTGCTATGAATATTAGGGTGCATATATCTTTTCAAATTAGTGTTTTTGTTTTCTTCAGTTATACACCCAGGAGTGGGATTGCAGGATCATATGGTAGTTCTATTTTTAGTTTTTTGAGGAATCTCCATACTGTTTTTCACAGTGACTGCACCAGTTTACACTCATACTAACAGTGTATAAGTGTTCCCTTCTCTCCACATCCTCGCCAGCATTTGTTATCTCTGGTCTTTTTGAGGATAGTCATTCTGACAGGTGGGATACCTTACTGTGGTTTTGATTTGCATTTCTCTGATGATTAGCAATGTTGAGTATCTTTTCATGTGCCTACTGGCCATTTGTATGTCTTCTTTGGAAAGATGTCAGGTCTTCATTTTTTAATTGAGTTATTTTTGTAATTGAGTTGTATGAGCTATTTATTTATTTTGAATATTAAACCCTTATCAGTCATAACATTTGCAAATATTTTCTCCCACTCAGTAGCTTGTCTTTTTGTTTGGTTGTTTCATTAAGTCCCATTTGTTTATTTTTGCTTTTATTTCCTTTGCCTTAGGAGACAGATCAAAAAAAAATTGCTATGGTTTATGTCAAACAGTGTTCTACCTCTGTTTTCTTCTGGGAGTTTTATAGTTTCTGGTCTTCTGTTTAGGTCTTTAATGCATTTTGAGTTTATTTTTGTTTATGCTATGAGAAGATGTTCTAATTTCATTCTTTTATGTGGTGCTGTCCACTTTTCCCAGTACCACTTATTGAAGAGATGGTTTTTTCTCCATTGTGTATTCTTGCTTCCTTTGTCATAGATTAATTTACCATAGGGGATAAGTTTTCTGTGCTCTCTGTTCTGTTCCATTGATCTATGTGTCTGTTTTTGTGCCAGTGCCGTATTGTTTTGACTAGTGTAGCTTTACAGTATAGCTTGAAGCCAGAGAGCACAATACCTCTGTTCTTACTTCTCAAGTTTGTTTTGGCTATTCAGGGTCTTTTGTGTCACTATTCAAATTTTAAACTTATTTGTTCTAGTTCTGTGAAAAAGGCCCTTGGTATTTTGATAGGAATTGAATTGAATCAGTAGATTTCCTTGGGTAGTAAGGTCATATTAACAATATTAATTCTTCCAATTCATGAACACAGTATATCTTTCCATCTGTTTTTGTCATCTTCAGTTTCTTTCATCAGTGTCTTATAGCTTTCTGAGTACAGGTCTTTTACCTCCTTAGGTAGGCTTATTCCTAGCAATTTTATTCTTTTTGATGTGATTTAAATAGGATTAATTTCTCTTTCTGAGAGTTCATTGTTAGTGTATAGAAATGCAACAGATTTCTGTATATTAATTTTGTATCCAACGACTTTACCAAATTCATTGATGAGCTCTAGTAGTTTTTTTGGTGGCATTTTTAGCATTTTTCATGTATAGTATTATGTCATCTGCAAATAGAGACAGTTTTATTTTTTCCTTTCTAATTTGGATTCCTTTTATTTCTTTTTATTGTCTGATTGCTGTGGCTAGGAATTCCAATACTATGTTGAATAAAAGTAGTGAGAGTGGGCATCCTTGTCTTGTTCCTGATCTTAGAGGAAATGCTATCAGCTTTTCACCATCGAGTATGATATTAGCTGTGGACTTATATATTACCTTTATTATGTTGAGGTATGTGCCCTCTATACCCACTTTCATTTTTTCTTTCTTTCTTTTTCTTTTTTTTTTTTTTTTTGCAGTATGCAGGCCTCTCACTGTTGTGGTCTTTCCTGTTGTGGAGCATAGGCTCTAGATGCGCAGGCTCCAGACGCGCAGGCTTAGCGGCCATGGCTCATGGGCCTAGCTGCTCCGCGGCATGTGGGATCCTCCCGGACCAGGGCATGAACCCGTGTCCCCTGCATCAGCAGGCGGACTCTCAACCACTGCGCCACCAGGGAAGCCCTATACCCAGTTTCTGGAGAGTTTTTGTCATAAATGGATGTTGAATTTTGTCTAAAGCTTTTTCTTCATCTGTTGAAATGACCACATGACTTTTATTCTTCAGTTTGTTAATGTGGTGTATTACATTGATTGATTTCCAGATATTGCACCATCCTTGCATCCCTGTGATAAATACCACTTGATCACGGTAGTATGACCTTTTTAATGTATTGTTGGATTTGGCTTGCTCATATTTTGGGAGCATTTTTGCATCTATGTTCATCAGTAATATTGGCCTATAATTTTCTCTTTTTTGTGTGATATCTTTGTCTGGTTTTGGTATCAGCATGGTGCTGGTTTCATAGAATGAGTTTGGAATTCTTGCTTCCTGTGCTATTTTTTGGAATAATTTGAGGATAGGTATAACTCCTCCAAATGTTTGATAGCATTCACCTGTGAAGCCATCTGGTTCTAGACTTTTTGTTGGGAGTTTTTAAATTACTCATTCAATTTCATTACTGGTAATTAGTCCATGTTTGTGGGGTTTTTTCGCAGTTGTTTTCTTGTTGTTGAGTTTTAGTCTCATAGCATTGTGATCAGAAAAGATGCTTGATATGATTTCAGTTTTCTTAAATTTATCGAGGCTTGTTTTGTGGCCTAGCATATGATCTATCCTGGAGAATATTCCATGTGCACTTGGAAAGTGTGTATTTTGCTGCTTTTGGTTGGAATGTTCTATATATATCTATTAAATCTGTTTGGTCTAATGTATCATTTAAGGCCAGTGTTTCCTTATTGATTTTCTGTCTGAATGATCTTTCCATTGATGTAAGTGGGGTGTTAAATTCTTCTACTGTTATTGTGTTACTGTCAATTTCTCCCTTTATATATCTGTTAGTATTTGCTTTATGTATTTAGGTGGTCCCATATTTGGTACATATATGTTTACAATGATTATATCTTCTTCTTGGATTGATCCTTTGATCATTATGTAATGTCCTTCCTTGTCTCTTGTAACAGTCTTTGTTTTCAAGTCAGTTTTGTCTATTATAAGTATTGCTACCCTGGCTTTCTTGTGATTTCCATTTGCATGGAATAACTTTTTCTATTCCCTTGCTTTCAGTCTGTGTGTGTCTTTTGATCTGAAGTGAGTCACTTGTAGGCAGCATATATACGAATCTTGTTTTTGTATCCATTCAGCTACTCTATGTATATTGATTGGAGCATTTAGTCCATTTGCATTTATTTATTTAAATTTATTTATTTAATTTATTTTTGACTGTGTTGGGTCTTTGTTGCTGAGTGCGGGCTTTCTCTAGTTGCGGTGAGTAGGGGCTACTCTTTGTTGCTGTGTGTGGGCTTCTCATTGCATTGTCTTCTTTTGTTGTGGAGCATGGGCTATAGGCATGTGGGCTTCAGTAGTTGTGGCACGTGGGCTCAGTAGTTGTGGCTCATGGGCTCTAGAGCGCAGGCTCAGTAGTTGTGGTTCATGGGCTTAGTTGCTCCACAGCATGTGGGATCTTCCCGGACCAGGGATTGAACCTGTGTCTCCTGCATTGGCAGGTGGATTCTTAACCACTGCGCCACCAGGGAAGTCCCAGTCCATTTACATTTAAAGTAATTATCTATATATATGTATGTATGCCATTTTGTTAATTGCATTTGTTAATTGCTTTTGAGTTTTTTTTGTAGTTTTTTTTTTTCCTTTCTTCTTTTCTTCTCTTCCCTTGTGACTTGATGACTGTCTTTAGTGTTATGTTTGGTTTCCTTTCTCTTTTTTGCTATTATTAATCTATTATAGATGTTTGGTTTGTGGTTACCATATATATATATATATATGATTATATATAATATATATGTAATATATATGATTATTTTAAGTTACTGATCTGTTAATTTCAAACGTATTTATTCAAATGTATTTTAACAACATGCATTTTTACTTTCCTCCTCTCACAATTATTGTTTTTGACATCATATTTTACATCTCTTTGTTTTGTGTATCCCTTAACTGATTATTGTGGATATAGATAATTTTACTGCATTTGTCTCTTAACCTTCCTACTAGCTTTGTACATGGTGATTTACTACCTTTACTGATGAGCTTTTTCCTTTTGTGATTTTCATGCTTCTGGTTGTGACCTTTTCTTTTTTGCTTTTTTGCTTTTTTAACATTTCTTGTAAAGCTTTGATGGTGCTGAACTCTTTAAAATTTTTCTTGTCTGTAAAACTTTTGATCTCTCCATCAAGTCTGAATGAGAGCCTTGCTGGGTAGAGTATTCTTGGTTGTAGGTATTTCCCTTTCATCACTTTAAATATATCATGCCACTCCCTTCTGGCCTGCAGAGTTTCTGCTGAAAAGTCAGCAGATAGCCTTATGGGAATTCCCTTGTATACAACCTGCTTTACCTGCTGCTTTTAATATTCTTTCTTTATCTTTAATTTTTGCCATTTTAATTGCAATGTGTTTTGGTGTGGTCCTCTTTGAGTTGATCCTATTTGGGATTCTCTGTACTTCCTTGGTTTGGATGGCTTTTTCCTTTCCCAGGTTAGAGAAGTTTTCAGCTATTATGTCTTCAAATATTTTGTTTGCCCCTTTCTCTCCCTTCTGCTCCTGGAACCCCTATAATGTGAATGTTAGTATGCTTGATGTTGTCCTATAGGTCTCTTAAACTGTCCTCATTTCTTTTCATTCTTTTTTTGTTCCTTTAGCTTCAGTGATTTCCACTGAAGTAAAATCTACTCTTGTCTTCTCGCTTGCTGATCCATTCCCCTGTATCATTCAGTCTACTGTTGATTCGTTCTAGTGTATTTTTCTTTTCAGTTATTGTAGTCTTCATCTCTGTTTGGTTGTTCTTTATATTTTTGAACTCTTTGTTAAAAAATACTAACTTCTCACTCTGTTCATCCATTTTTCTCCTGAGTTCTTGATCATCTTTGTGATTATTCCTTTGAGCTGTTGCTCACATAGATTGTTTGTCTCCACTTCAATTAGTTCTTCTTCTGGGGTTTTATCTTGTTCCTTCATTTGGAATATGTTCCTTTGTTGCCTCATTTTGCCTGACTTGCTTTTTTAATTTCTCTGTATCTGGTAGGTTGGTTATGTTTCCCTATCTTGGAGAAGTGGACTTCTGTCGGAGATGTCCTATGCGTCCCAGCAGTGCACTCACCTCTGGTCACCAGAGCCATATGCTCTAAGGTGCCCCCTATGTGGTCTGCGTGGGTCCTTCTGTTGTGTCAGGCTGACTACTGTGGACGTTCTGGTAGGTGTAGCTGGCCCCTGGTCCTGTTGGTTGCCAGACCCTGCCTTGTGCAGAGGCTGCTGGCTGCTGGTTGGCAGGACTGGGTCATGAGGTGGCGTTTGTGGAACCCTAGGGGGCCCAGGGCTAGTGCTGGCTCACTGAGAGGCGGAGTTGGGGTCCAGAAGATCCTGGGGTTGGTGCTTGCCCACTGGTGGGTGAAGCCAGGTCCTGGGGCTAGTGCCGTCTCACAGATGAACAACACCAAGACCTGGGGACTGGCTGCAGGGCCCAGGAGTCCCAGAGCTGGTGTTGGACCACTGGTGGGTGGGGCTGGTTTCTGACACAGCTGGCTGCAGAATCTGGGGTGTCCTGAAGCTCGTGTTGGCCCTCTGGTCAGTGGGGTTGGGGCCCAGTGTGTTCCAGGGCTGGTACTGGCCTGCTGGTTGTTGGGCTGGGTCCTGCCAGAGCAGGCTGCAGGGCTGCAGATATCTTGGGGCTGGTGTCTGCCCACTGGTAGATGAGGCTGGTCCCAAGGCTATAGTAGACTGGCTGGGTGGGGCCAGGGCCCAGGGGATTCTAGGGCTGGTGCCTGCCCACTGATTGACAGAGCTGGGTCCCAGGGTCTCTGGCTGCAGGGCCCTGGGGGTCCTGGATCTAGTGCCTGTGCACTGGTGTGTGAGGCTGGGTCCTGGGCCTTCTGGTCAGCAGGGCCATGTCCAGGGCAGCTGTGGGCTCAGGGTGCTTTAAATCAGCCTGTTTATTCTTATTTTATTATGCATTTTGTGAATTTTGACTCTGATTTGTGCCTTGGAACTTTGGGTAAACTCTGAGACTGTGATAAAGGTGGTTTCGTTCACAGAGGATTTTCATTTATTTTTGTCAGGTGGCTGGGGAGTAACAGGTGTTTGTATGGCAGGGACATTTTAAGGTAAATTCTCACCTTGAGATTTATAAATATTATTTCTTTGAAACCTATCAAGTAATATAAATTTAGGTTGCAAACGTGAGTAAATGCTGGTTGTAATTACCAGTTCTCAGGGGAGATTTAAGTTTTGTTACTCTACTCATAATGAAGGTCTCACACAAGAAAGTTTCTTTATATGTTCTTTGAAGGTGGGAGTCAGTTTATTTTGATTTATCCTTACCCTGGTGACATAACCCTTTGAGATTTCAACTTTATGGGAAGAGTTGTCCATTAGATTTCCATCCTAGAACAATCCTTATGGGATTGTGAAAACCTAAAAGTCAAATTGAGCTGATTTGGCAAATATTCTCATGATGAAAATGAGCTTTAGCACTCTCTTTTCTTCTCTGAGTTTTTGCTTTCACTTAGTCCTTGGATTGGGTATCTTATTTTCTTATCATATGATAAATTAATTTAAGAAGATATAAACATTTTTACCTTTCAGTTTTAGTTTTTTTTTTCTAAAACTGGTGGTCAGTTGTGGTAATTTTTTTAAAAAGTATTATTTTTAAATCTGATTTTATTTATTTATTTATTTTTTGTGGTACGCGGGCCTGTCACTGCTGTCGCCTCTCCCGCTGCGGAGCACAGGCTCAGGACACGCAGGCCCAAGCGGCCATGGCCCACGGGCCCAGCCGCTCCGCGGCATGTGGGATCCCCCCCGGACCGGGGCATGAACCCCTGTCCCCCGCATCGGCAGGCGGACTCCCAACCACTGCGCCACCAGGGAAGCCCTATTTATTTATTTTTTATTTGTTTATTTTTGTTTTGTTTGTTGACTTTTGTTTGTTTGTTTGGCCATGCTGTGCAGCATGGGGATCTTAGTTCCTGGACCAGGGATTGAACCCATGCTGCCTGCATTGGAAGCGTGGAGTCTTAACCACTGGACCGCCAGGGAAGTCCCTAAATCTGATTTTAAATGACTGCATCATATAATAAAGTAGCATGTGAACATATCATCATTTATTTTACAATTAATATTTTAACATTTTAAATGAACTCATTCATCATTGTGATGTACCACAATTTACTTAACCACTCCTCTTTTATTGGGCATTTGCCTTGTTCCCCATGTTTCTCTACTATAAAAATATTATGACGAAAGTTAAAAAATACTATATGTGTGCATGGTTCTCGTATGCCATGATGATTTTCCATTTTATTATGTAGGTTATGGTGACACATATACCTATTTTGAGCCTGGGAGTGACATGGTCAGATTTGCATTTTAGCAAATCTGTGAAAGATGAAAGAGTGAAAGATGAACTGCAGGTGGTTGAGATTAAAGACAAAGAGATTCATAAGAAAGCCATTTGAATAGTCTAGGTAAGATTTGATGAGGATATGAACCAGCCCAGAAGCAGAGGAAATTTAAAAGAGGGTCTAGGTTAGAATATACTTGAGGTTTTAGAATTTAGTGAATCATTGAATGAAAGGGGGTGGGGAGAAATATCAAAAGGACTCCAATGTTTCTGGTTTGAGCAATTTAGTGGATGGTAATATTCTTCACTAAAATAGGAGATACAGAGAAGGAACAGATTATGGGTACATGTATATGTATGTTGAGTTTTAAGCGCCTGTGGAGATATTCACCGGGCCTTTGCATATTTGTGTATAGAGTGGTCTGGCCCAGAGATAAAGATTTGTGAGGCATGAAGGAGCATGTGGTAGCTGAAATTTGGATCTTGGATGAGACTGTGAGGAAAAATGGCTTAGGGTAAAACCAGGGGAAGCACCAATATTTAGGAGGTCAGAGGCAAAGCCAACGTAAATGAAAATATAAGAGTCATTGTTCAAAACAGGAAAAAAGTGCTACATAGCTTTTTCTTTCATCTGTGGTTTCTCTCTTGACATCATGGTGGCTTTTATTTGCTGTTTAATGTCATTCCAATAAAGAAAAATTAAAACTTTTAAATTATTAGCATGAATTTTATCATTCATCTTTACATTGTGCAATGCCAGTTTTTTTTAACAGCTTTATTGAGGTGTACTTTACGTACAATAAATGCACCCATTTAAAGTGCGCAGTTCCGTGGTTTTTAGTACTTTCACAGAGTTATGCAACCGCCACCACAATCTAATTTTAGAACATTTTTCATCATCCCAGAAAGAAATCCCCCACACCCATTAGCAGTCCCAATTACCCCCTCCCCTAGCCCTAGATAACCACTAATCTGCTTTCTGTCTATAGTCCTGTCTATTCTGTCTATTTAATACAAATGGAATCATATACTACGTGGTCTTTTGTGACTGGCTTCTTTCAGCAATGCCAATTTTAAATGCAAATATCAGAGCATTTAGCTTGTATGTGGAATTACTGAAATAATACATTTCATATTATTTCATGGCTCATTTATGGAGGGTGCCTTGAGCTGGGCAAAAGAGACAAATTCAAGCCAAACTCAGGAAGGTTGAATGAAGGAAGAGAGGGAATTCTCTTCCTTCCTCCCACCTTCCCATAGAGCTGGCTGAAGGAGTACTTCTGGGCAAGGGGATGCTTGTGTGTCAACTGCAGGCCCTGTCCCACGATATGGGTACTCATTTGCTTGGGCCTGAAGAATGCTAATTCCTTCTGTCAATGTGGACTTTCCACACCACGCCCTGGCCAATGGTGGGTTTTGGGAAGTTAAGCCAGTCATTTCCTTTATGCATGGTCTCCTGCCTCAACTCATGGCAAATGGGTGGCCCCCAAGGATCTTCAGACCTCTGTGCCACAGCACAAAAAAAGACCTGGATGGGGGTACCAAGAGTTTCATGGGCCAAGACTCAGCCTCCAGTTGGTCACCTGGCACACATGCCATGGTGCTGCTGGTGTGGCACAGGAATGGAATGTGTGCCCAACCCTGATCCTCCCAGTATGGTGCCCAGGCCTTTTCCAGGCTCAGGGAGTGGCAATGGTCATGGGGTAGAGGTAGGGTGAGGGAGGCCATGCAAGGGGGCATGGCAGTGGGCGGGGAAAACCCATCTCTGGGAGGTAGAAGGAGGTGGACGAACATGAGCTGAGACTCCAAGCCCAGTGCGTGTTCCATTGTCCCATTGGACTTAACTTACCAAACAGAAATTCCAAGAGAAAATTATTCAGAATTTCAAGACAGTGACTATAGTATATTAAGCTCCAAGCAGGGGCCCTTCTGAACACTGAGTTTTGTGCAACTGCATCGGTCTCACTCCATGAAGCTGGTCTTGGCCAGAGAAATGGAAAACTCAGAAGGAGCAGAAAGGTAAGTATGACAGACGCTATGAGAGTGATGTCAAAGAAGCTGATTGCGGAAGATGTTCCAAAAAGATGATGAAACCAACAATCATTGCAAGAGAAAAGTGTAGGTAAGAAAAAGACTGAAAGCTATCATATGACAGTACTGATGACTTTGCTGAGATCAATTTCAGTGGAATGGAGTGCGTAGAAGCCAGATTACAAGGATTGCAGAGTAAATGGGAAGTGAAGAAGTGGAAACAATGAGTGGTGAATTGTTCAAGAAACTTTGTCTGTGAAAGGAAGGGATGAGAGTAGAACTCTGAGCAAGGGTCTAGAGCAGGGGGTTGTAAATGACAGCCTGCAGGCTCATCCATGGCCTGGTTTTGTAAATAAAGTTTTATTTGAACTCAGCCATATCCATTCATCTACATAGTGTCTTTGGCTGCCTTCACACTACAACAGCAGAATTGAGTAGTTGCAACAGAGACCGTATGTCCTGAAAGCCTAACCTATTTACATCTGGCCCTTGACAGAAGGTTTTTCTCCCCTGATCTAGAGCAGTGGTTCTTAAAGTGTGGTTCCTGGACCAGCAGCAACAGCATAACCTGGGAATTTAGGAATGCAAATCCTTGGGTCATACCCCAGACCTCTTGAATCAGAAACTTTGGGGTGGTAAGCAGCAGTCTATGTTTTATTAAGCTTTCCAGGTAATTCTGATGTACCTTAAAGTTTGAGAACCACTGGGATAGAATGCAGATGGAAATATTAGCTTTTCATGGGAGGAGAAAACCTCTTATTCTGAGGCAAAGGGAAGGAAAAAAAGGATGGATGGGATGCATGAAGCTGAGTCCCACTCATTGGGTTCCATTCACTCCCTACACTATCTCAGGTTTGTAGCATCCTGCTTTTCCAGATCCCATATTAGACAGAAGCAACCAGGACTGATTTCCAAGTGACATGTGCAACACCACCTAAGTCTGAAGTTAAACTTACAGCAGGGGGTAGATTTCAGTTTAGGTTATTGAAGGCAGCTCTATTCAATTGTAAGGTGAGGCAGTCCCGGGAGAACTGCATGCACACCTATCTGGAATGCCGTAGAAGCCATTCATGCATTGTATAGGTACTTGGATCTTATGACAGCCTCTTAGGTCTTCTCCAATCTAAAATTATATGATTCTTGCCTATGGTGAGCACTTTTTTCTAATCCCTGATTACATAGTTTATCTAGAGTCAAAATCCCTTCTTGGAACACATTCTGGTCCCCAGAGCTCTTTCCTTCTTTCTAGGAGTCAGATCACCCCGAGTTGTTCTCAGCTGCCTAGGGTTTAATTAAACCAGCTAGTTGGGGAATCCATTGGCCACTTACAGACCGGTCAAAGGTCAAGGACAAATTGGTCTTTTCTAATCGACCTTCTGTTCTTTGCTAAGAATTCCTGTCACTATTTAGTGAACGATTCCTGTGTTCTGAAAAATTGTGAAAGTGTGAAAGCCAGGGTAGGTCCTAGATCAGCAGTATACTTTCTACATGCCTCAATGATTGTCTCTTACACTGCGTGAATTAGTCATTTAAATTCAGTTGAATCCTTAGGAAATCTGTTCACACAGTTCCAATCTCATACATTTGCTTTCTGCTATACGGTTAGAATTACTTTTTCTGAAAGAGCCAATGTGTTTTCAGGTATGAGATGCCTGATTTCCAGGCTTTTTTCCCTCTTGCTATGCTCATTATGAAAGAATACCAGAGAAAGAGATAGAGGGTATTCAGTGATGAAATATAGCTGATAAACCTGATGTGTCCCATTGGGACCTATGGGCTCTGAGGGTTTCCTGAGAGCTCACTTCTAGGGTGGAGGGAGGGCTGGTGGCCCAAGAGGAAAAAGTAAAGCAGATAGTGATCTAGGGCCAGGAGAGGTAGTAGGGAGGCTCCAAGGGTCTCCAGTTGCTAATCAGTCACTAATCCCTTCTAAAGGAGCACACTCTGCCTCAATCCTAGCTGTTTTGGGAGACTTTAGAAGCTCCCTTGGAATGCTCAGGATGATTGAAATTATGGTTCTGAGGCTTTGAGAAACATCATTAAAAACATTTTGTTGAGAGGCCAAGAAATAAGTAAAATGTTGTTGCTTGTCTGAATGAACATTTTTGATGGACAGGGTGTGTATGTGTGTGTGTGTGTTTTATAATAGTTGTATTTTCTATTTGGTTAATTGTCTTTTATGACTGTGTTTTCTTATCAATTAGTTTCTCAAACAACAATGATATGATCTTTCATTTTGCTGTAAATATTTTTCCCAGTTGGTTGTTTGCACTTTTATTTTGTCTATGATTTTATTTATAGAGTTAAATACCAAGTAGTCAAGTCAGTTTTTCTTAAATGTGAAGGTGGAGAAATATGCTCACCTGTAGGCTAAAGGAACTCCCTGTGTGCGGGAACTTCTCATGTTGTACGAGTGCTGTAGTAAATGTATAGTATCCTGGCATGGGTAGAACTGCCATCTCTGGTTAGGGAGAATGGACTGAAGAGATTAGAGAGGGTCACATTAGCTGCTATTACTTGGATGTTAATCCCTTAGGTGCCCAGCTCTTGGAGGGTTTTGTCAGATCCTTCTTAAATAAGGTAGCATTGATGTCTTTCCAAGCTTGACTCCTTGTGTATGGTTATGGTTAAGAAGACAGAATGACCACTGTCCATTCCAACTTATCAGACCTGCTGAGGCCCTGGCACAGTCTGTGCCCTTGTATGAGGAAGAACCCTCCTTGCATGCTTAATGATGGGCAACTAACATGATGCTCTGTCTAAGCTGCAGTAATCCTAAACTCCTTGACCACTTAGCTACAGATGCTGGGTAATTTCTGAATTGTCCTCTAAAGGGGGAACTGATCAGGTTTAGCTTTGTGCCCTCTCTTCTTTCATGGCTGACAACCTACTCTAGCGTGTTTCCACTGGCTTTGGAATGATGAGACTGCAACTTGCCCCCTGACCATGGCACTGATAGACTATAGCGTCTTGGACAGATTTTAAAAATTAGGCTCTGTTCTTACCAGTGTAGCTTCTGACATAGCTGAAATCCCATGGGGGTAAGTGAATGTATCAATGGACAGCTACTGCTGGGAAAGCTTGCCACGTAAATGACCTTGTTCCTGGGTATCCAGGCAGAAGGTCACATGGAGCTGTTCATATTTGAATTCCCTGCTTCCCATATTACTTTGGGTATTGGGTCCAGCCTGGATTGAGAACTCTGGCCTGGACATGACTATTCTACCTCCAGAACTAATAGTAGGTCTTGAAGGCCACTGCATGGCCTGCCTTCCAAGAAGGTGGACTTTGGGTAGGTGTTCTCAGAGCAAGAAGCCAGGAATGGGGTTGCCTCCCATTATGTGAGAGTGTGAAATTACCATTGCACATAGAATTGAATTCCAACCTAAAGGGGTATACTCCTCTTAAAACTAGAGCCCAAGGTCTCTGAAAACACATTGACAAAAGTTTGTGGTTAAAGTTCATTTGCCCTGCAATATCCCCAGGAGTTCTGTTACACTATTTGTAATAAGAAATAGGATAAACGCAATTCTGGTGTGACTAACATCTACCTCCTGAATATGGTAATTATTCAAGATTAGAATTCACTTCCACTCTTCCCTGATTTTTTGAAGTAACTGTGAAGGGCTGGGCTATCAAGGAGCCTGCACCCTGGACCCCTGCTGTGGGCTGGGGTAGGATGTTTAGAATTTCATGTCTATCCATCTACAAGAGGGATGGATGGGAGGTCACCTTCAAATGATACCTAGACTAGCTTGAGACCTGTCTCAGGCTATTTGGTTTGTACAAAGCCCAGTTGTCATATTTTAACACCTAATAAATGGCAGTCTGCATTCTGTATCCTACACAGGCTTGTGTATAAGGGGGAATTCTTCAAATGTTTATAGTGTATAATCATTTCTCACCTGAGTTTTCTTTTCCTCAGGTTAAACAAACTTCTTTTCCTTCAGCTATTCCTTATGTGAAAAAGTCCAAGGAAACGTGGTGATTTCCACCTCACCAGCCATGAACGTGCCAATAGAAAAATGGGCAAAGGACGTAACTATCATAAAGAAATAAATAATTAAAAATGCTTGATAGCCATGTGTGAAAAGTTTTAACTCGCTTGTAAGCAAAGAACTCCAAGTTAAACAGGTTTGCCTATCATTTTGGCAAACGTTAAGATTATTAACTCAGTGTTGATGAAACTATGGGAAATAGGCAGTCTCAAATGGGGCTAGTGGGAAAGCGAATTGTACTTCTGGAGACAGTCTGGCAAAAGTTGCCGCAAGCCGTAAATATGTGCTTACCAGAAATTCCACATAGAGGAATTTATCCTGAGGAAATAATCAAGCAAGCTGTACATTCAAAGATGTTCACCTCAGCACTGTTTACAATAGCAAAATAATAACAAATAATGTTCAGTACTAGGGAACTGGTCAAATAAATGATGATACAGCCACATAAAAGGATGATATAGCTATGTACTGAAATGAAAAAGTAAATCAGTAAACTGATTTACTCCCCAATATGTTTTGGGGAGTAAATCAGTTATGAAACCAAAAGAATAACATAGTGTTGTTTTTGAAGGACATACATGAAAATGTGAATGGTAGTTTTTTTTAATTGGTAAGATTATGGGTGGGATCTTTTCTGTATCACTAGCTCTAATTTTCTCTCTGTGAATGAGTGTTACTTGGATATTAAAGAAATATTAAAGATATAAGCAACAAGGATATATTGTATAGCACAGGGAATTATAGCCATTATCTTGTAATAACTAATATAATATTGTAAATCAACTATACTTCAATAAAAAAGGAATATTAAAAGTTAAAAACATTTGCTAATTTGATAGGTAAATTGGCCTCTTGATTTGACTTATGGTTTTGATGACTTTAAACAATTTCTAAATAATTTTTCATGTTTATTAATTAATATAGTGAGTTTAAACAATTTTTCATATTTATTAATTATTTAATAAAGTGTAGTTAAATAGAGACTACATTAAAGTCTTGCATTTTCAGAAATAATGCTGAAGGGAATTCAGCACTAATCTAGTCTCAACCTTTCATTTCATAGATAAGGACCAGTAGTTAGTCCAGAGAGGTTATATGGTTTGACGAAAGGTAAGACAGAATTATCACTGATATCTGAGCCCCCAGGCCACTGAACTATCTGTTATAGTTGGCTGTAGTTATAGTTTGTTATAGTTCTCAGATTATGGTCTTGGTATTTCATATATGTTTCATGGCAGCATCAAGTGTTCTAGTGTATCAGTTCAGAGATTAATTTGCGATTCATGATTACTAATGATTTTATGATAGATGTTGCTTTACACAAGTTTGTGCAGGTTTTTGTTTGTTTTTGTGAGAAGAGTTTAAGAGGGGCATTCATTGTACAATTAAGTTTGTACAATTGAAGGAAGAATCTGGGATTTGGGTCAGAGGACCCCAGGTGTGACTCCATCAGTACCATTCCCTAGCTGTGGGCCTGGGTAAATTACTTATCCCCTTCTGAACTTTGTGGTCAAGAATAGCTACTTCACACATTTGTAAAGAGGATTAAATGGGGTTCTAAAGAGAATTAATGTATGGAAAAGACCACAAAATGTGCTAAACTGTATTTTATATAGCTATTTATTCTCATTTGCTTTGTAGGACCCCATTTTTTTTTTCAAAAAGGATTTGAGAAGGCAGATATATATTACATTTGTTTTTGATGTCATGGTTTCCACTGCTATGCCAACTCAGTGGGAAGGTCGGTTGTTAGGATGGACTGCAGCAAGAAAGCATAAATATTTACATACAACCTCCTTCAGAGAACCGGGGATAGGGAGGACCTCCTTGGGTAGGAAAGTTAAGTTTCCACCAGCCAGGAATACGAGTGGGTCCATTAGTCATGATAGGGCAGGATGATAATCTGGACCAGGCTTCCGATTTACTAAGCGCCAAACATTCTTTTTTTTTTTTTTTTTTTTTTTTTTTGCGGTACGCGGGCCTCTCACTGTTGTGGCCTCTCCCGTTGTGGAGCACAGGCTCTGGACGCGCAGGCTCAGCGGCCATGGCTCACGGGCCCAGCCGCTCCGCGGCATATGGGATCTTCCCGGACCGGGGCACGAACCCGTGTCCCCTGCGTCGGCAGGCGGGGTCTCAACCACTGCGCCACCAGGGAAGCCCCAAACACTCTTTACTATGGGAAAAATGTTTCTTTTAGTGGAGAGGATTTTTGGGGGGTACATGAAGGGGACTGATCCACCATTAGCATATAAACTTCCAAAGTCTGGGTTTATCTCTGTTTGCTGCAGAACCACCAATGCCTAGTCCAGGTTAATAAAGCTTAGTTGTCTGATTAACTTCTAACACTTGGGCTATAACTTGCCAAGGGGCTGTGCACATTGTGTTGCGCTCTTTTCAACCGGGAATCTAATTTTCTTCAGTTCTAAGAAATTTGCCTGTGTTATTTCTTAGATAATGTCCTCTTCTCCGTTATCTCCGTTCTTTCTTTGTAGAATTCCTATTAGTTATTTGTTAAATATTCTTTACTGATATTCTCACTTTTTCTTTTTGTTCAGCTTTCTGGATGACTTCCTCAATTTTATCTTCCAGTCTTTCTATTGACTTTTTCTTTTGTCATATTTTTAAATACTAACAACTTTTCCTTATTTTCTAAGTATTTGAATGTTCTTTTTTTTGTGGCATTTTATTCTTGCTTAGTAAATCTAATAGTTTTTCTTAACAATCTCTCTGAAGGTATTAATTACAGATTTTGGGGGGAAGTTTCCATTTAAAATTCCTTGTATTTTTAAAATTTTTATTTATTATTTTTTTAACATCTTTATTGGAGTATAATTGCTTTACAATGGTGTGTTAGTTTCTGCTTTATAACAAAGTGAATCAGCTATTCATATACATATATCCCCATATCTCTTCCCTCTTGCATCTCCCTCCCTCCCACCCTCCCTATCCCACCACTCTAGGTGGTCACAAAGCACCGAGCTGATCTCCCTGTGCTATGTGGCTACTTCCCACTAGCTATCTGTTTTACATTTGGTAGTGTATATATGTCCATGCCACTCTCTCACTTTGTCACAGCTTACCCTTCCCTCTCCCCTTGTGCTCAAGTCCATTCTCTAGTAGGTCTGTGTCTTTATTCCTGTCCTGCCCCTATGTTCTTCATGACCAATTTTTTTTTTTTAGATTCCATATATATATGTTAGCATATAGTATTTGTCTTTCTCTTTCTGACTTACTTCACTCTGTATGACAGTCTCTAGGTCCATCCACCTCACTAGAAATAACTCAATTTTGTTTCTTTTATATGGCTGAGTAATATTCCATTGTATATATGTGCCACATCTTCTTTATCCATTCATCTGTCAGTAGACACTTAGGTTGCCTCCATGTCCTGGCTATTGCAAATAGAGCTGCAGTGAACATTGTGGTACATGACTCTTTTTGAATTATGGTTTTCTCAGGGTATATGCCCAGTAGTGGGATTGCTGGGTCATATGGTAGTTCTATTTTTAGTTTTTTAAGGAACCTCCTTACTGTTCTCCATAGTAGCTGTATCAGTTTACATTCCCACCAATAGTGCAAGTGGGTTCCCTTTTCTCCACACCCTCTCCAGCATTTATTGTTTGTAGATTTTTTGATGATGGCCATTCTGACCAGTGCGAGATGATATCTCATTGTAGTTTTGATTTGCATTTCTCTAATGATTAATGATGTTGAGCATTCTTTCATGTGTTTGTTGGCAATCTGTATATCTTCTTTGGAGAAACGTCTATTTAGGTCTTCTGCCCATTTTTGGATTAGGTTGTTTGTTTTTTTGATATTGCGCTGCATGAGCAGCTTGTAAATTTTGGAGATGAATCCTTTCTCAGTTGCTTCATTTGCAAATTTTTCTCCCATTCTGAGGGTTGTCTTTTGGTCTTGTTTATGGTTTTCTTTGCTGTGCAAAAGCTTTGAAGTTTCATTAGGTCCCATTTGTTTATTTTCGTTTTTATTTCCATTTCCCTAGGAGGTGAGTCAAAAAGGATCTTGCTGTGATTTATGTCATACAGTGTTCTTCCTATGTTTTCCTCTAAGACTTTTATAGTTTCTGGCCTTATATTTAGGTCTTAAATCCATTTTGAGTTTATTTTTGTGTATGGTGTTAGGGAGTGTTCTAATTTCATTCTTTTCCATGTAGCTGTCCAGTTTTCCCAGCACCACTTATTGAAGAGACTATCTTTTTTCCATTGTATATCCTTGCCTCCTTTATCAAAAACAAGGTGACCATATGTGCATGGGTTTATCTCTGGGCTTTCTATCCTGTTCCATTGATCTATATTTCTGTTTTTGTGCCAGTACCATACTGTCTTGATTATTGTAGCTTTGTAGTATAGTCTGAAGTCAGAGAGCCTGATTCCTCCAGTTCTGTTTTTCTTTCTCAATATTGCTTTGGCTATTCGGGGTCTTTTGTGTTTCCATACAAATTGAGAAATTTTTTGTTCTAGTTCTGTGAAAAATGCCATTGGTAGTTTGATAGGGATTACATTGAATCTGTAGATTGCTTTGGGTAGTATAGTCAATTTCACAATGCTGATTCTTCCAATCCAAGAACATGGTACCTCTCTCCATCTGTTTGTATCATCTTTAATTTCTTTCATCAGTGTCTTATAATTTTCTGCATGTAGGTCTTTTGTCTCCTTAGGTAAGTTTATTCCTAGGTATTTTATTCTTTTTGTTGCAATGGTAAATGGGAGTGTTTCCTTAATTTTACTTTCAGATTTTTTGTCATTAGTGTATAGGAATGCAAGAGATTTCTGTGCATTAATTTTGTATCCTGCTACTTTACCCAATTCATTGATTAGCTTGAGTAGTTTTCTGGTAGCATCTTTAGAATTTTCTGTGTAGAGTATCATATCATCTGCAAACAGTGACAGCTTTACTTCTTTTTTTCTGATTTGGATTCCTTTTATTTCTTTTTCTTCTCTGATTGCTGTGGCTAAAACTTCCAATAATAGTGGTGAGAGTGGGCAACCTTGTCTTGTTCCTGATCTTAGTGGAAATCCTTGTATTATTTTTAGTTCTTCAACTTTCATTCTTTATTCTTTCCTTCCTTCATTTCTTCCTTCCTTCCTTATTTCCGTCCTTCCTTTTTTTTTTTTTTTTTTTTCATGCTTATATTGGTCTCTGGCCTAAATATTGACTGGGGTTTTTTCTGAAATGCCTGGTAATCCTTGGCTGTCTGTTCATATTTTAAAATGAGGCACTAAAAAGCCAATTGAAGACTAGATATTTATGGGCATAGCTTGACAATTGCTGAAGTGAATTTCACTCTCCAATCAGAAAGAACCCAGCTGTTTAGTTGGTGATTCTCAAATGTCAGTTTTTTTTTTTTTTTTTAGGCATATTTCCCAAGAGTGTAATCCTTCAATCTCTTGCCCTTCTCAGGGGTAGGAGATTTAAGTCCCACTCTCAGAATTTTGAGGGATAATTAGTGAAAGGGGGGCTGGAGGTTGTGCACTATTTAGACTGTTGATCTTCACTTACTCCCTTTGTTTTAATAAAGACTTCGTCCTATTCTCAAGATTTCTAATTGACCTTGAAACTAATATAAGCCAATAATGGGATGCAGTGAGTAAAATTAAATGAGAGTATTTCTGAAAGTACATTGTAAACTAAAAATAAATTAATGTAAGTACTTATTTAAAAAAGTGACCATTTTGAACCACAACAATTGACTTATGGTGTCCTATTCATGGTATTTAATAACCCTATTATATTTTTTACTGGTCCTGCCATCTTTAGAGCAGAGTGTTTAGCTTTCAATGACATACTTTAAAAGGGACATTGACAGGCTAAAGGAGGGTGGTTAGGACAGTGAAGCATCCAGTGCAGAGGTTGGCAAACTATGGCCTGTAGTGAAACCCAGCCAGCCCTCTTGTTATAAGTCAAGTTTTATTGGAGCACAGCCACACTATACCCATTTATTCGTATATTCTCTGTGGCTGCTTTCATACTAGAAATGTAGAGTTGAGTAGTTGTGACAGAGATGTATGGCTTTCAAAGCCTGAAATATTTATGGTCTGGCCCTTTATAGAAAGTTTGCTGACCCTGATCTACAAGCCACATTCTATGCTGCATGCTTGAAAGAAGTGGAAATGTAGTCTGAATACCAGGTGATGAAAGAGCTATGTAATAGTTAATAAGAATGGTGTCTAATATTTATTGAGAGTTTACATGTGCTTGGCACTTGTGGCATGCATTATCATATTTAATAGTAATTAAGGATCATCTCCCTGACTAGATTATGTGTTCTTCAATGTCAGCTTTATAATTCTAAGTCTATAGCTCCAGAATCTAGCAAGTATGGACATTTAGTGAATGATTGTTGAACTAAGTGAGCAGTGCTAACATGTAGAAGAGATAAAAACCCCTTCTTGGGGGTGAAAATAGAAGTTTCAGAGAAGCTTCAGAAGATTTCAGGTCATCGAGCACTATCAGCTCCCTCCCAGGTAGTGAGATATCCACCCCTGGGAGGTGTTCACAAGAGCTGGGTCACCCACCTAGTTGTTCATGGATATTATGTAGGGGTTTCTTTCTTTGAGTGGCAAGTTGAACTAAATGAAGTCTTGATTTCTAGGATTCTATTATTCAAACTAGGAGAGAGAAGACTAGAACTCAGAATTTATAGTTGATAAAGTTCTCTTTCCACTGTATCAGAATATATCTGATATATCTCTTTCCTCTCTTAGAATTTTCATAAAAAGAGCCATGAAGAGATTGTTGTTGTAGTGGAAAGAATATGTCAGTGAGCATCAGGAGGTTTGGGGTTATAATTCCACTTCTGCAACTAATTTACTGCATGAGCCCAGCAAGCCTTTTAATCTCTCAGGCCCTAAGTGTCCTCAAGTGAGGGGGCTGGACTAGATAATCTCCAAATTCTCTTTCAGTTCTAAAATAATTTTATCCAAGGATTAGCAGAGCCCCTCCTATTGAAAGACCAGGACAGACTAGTTCAGACAAGATGCTTCCTTGTTATGTGTTGCCAGAGTACTGAGATTCTGTTTTTAAATATATTTTGTGTACCTCCTGATCTCAGCTGCTCAGTTTCCATCCCCTTTTCTGTATCCCTGTTCCTATCTTGCTTTATGGTACTTCTTACTTGGGAAATTAGGCTTAAGCAGGCTGCAGATTTAGCCTTTCTTTAGCATGGTGAAGGCAAGCTCTTTCTTGGTAAATTCTGCTCATTTGGTTGGTGAGGAACTTGGAGGTATTCAACTCTTGGAAGGTTGGGGATATTAACATTGACCTCAGAAAGGTGATGGGGCCTTCTTTATTTAGGGCACTAGACATGGGCACCTCATATTTCTCATGGGGGAACATTTTATTCTTTGTGGAAGCAGTTTCAACTCCCAAAATGACCCATCTACCCATTTCTTTATTAAGTTCTTTAACTAAAGAATTTAACCTAAATTCTTTTTTAAAATGACGACAAGATTCAACCTTAATTAGACCCTCATCTAGCAGCCTTTCCCCCACATTCCACTCAAATAGCCATCAACTATTGATACTAACTGGTCTCCTATTACCTCTAGGCTTTTGTTTGAACAAGTTTTTAAAATTTCATTTGACTTAAGTGCTTAGTATTCAGCTGTTTTACAGTTGCCCATATATCACACTATTTTTGACCATATATCTCTTATCTCTGAATAGCTCTGAAAACTGCAGTGTCATGTTAAGTACTCCTTTTGGTCCAAGGCATGTCAATACATGTTGCCAACTTCCAGCTTATTCTCATCCAGAAGATTAGCAAGTCTGCCACATGGTGTTCTTTCTTACAAAATGTTATTGCCTGCATTATAGCTAGGGCTAGATGTGGTGACATTAATCCCAAATCTGCAGAATGGTACTCTTAATTCTACTTGGGTGGACAGCAACTTGAGCTCTCAGCATAAGCCTTTTATTTTGGGAATACCATTCTTTGTCATCATTTCTATAAGGAATCTTAGTCAGTTGTTAGGAATTTTATTTTGCTCCTAAAAAACAATATTTCCTCTCTTTTCACATTGAGATACCCAGATTTCACATCTTTAGTGAATAATCTCTAGCATTGATTTAGTTGCTGAATATCCTCCCCAGACATGTTTTAATTATTTATTAAGAAGCTACAGGAGTTCCAGCTAAAAGTGGAGCCTGGCTAGAAGCCCCTGGTGAAGTCTTTCCCAATTTTTCTACTAAAATGCCTATGAAGACAAAGAAAAAAACATAATAAATTAAATATCAAAATAAAAACCATGGACAGCATAATCTCAAAATTGGGGAAGAATCTATACTAACTGTAAAGCAAGACTGAGATAAAACTACCTGTGTCTTTTTCTATGGTACACCTAATCAGGTTTACTACATGACACAAAAAAACTTTTGAAATGAGGAGGGAAGGCACTGAGTCCTCTCGTCTGTCCATTATCAAGACAACTGGGCAGGTGGGCTTTTACCCATGTGAGTTGAGAGTATTGTCACGTCATTCTACATCAGAGAAATTAAAATTCTCAGAAAACAGCTTGGCTTCTCAGAAAACAAGGTCAGCTTTGGCCGAGTCAGAGGACTGGTGGAGACATATTGCATTTTCAGGGGAAAATGTATTACAGGTAAAGCTCCTTAGGTTTAGGTTGGGTCAGAAACAACCAAACCAACCAAAACAAAACAAAAAATAAAACCAAACCACCACCACCAAAACCCTGGTGACAGTGCATGCTGGGAATTGCCGATTTTTATGTACATTGCAGGTTCACAGGCCCAGGAAATTAGACAGTGTCATTGGAGCAATATGGAACCTCAGTAGAAGAAGGGTGCATTAGAGGAAGTCATGCTGGAAACTAGGCCTCAGTCCAGAGGCTGTGCGCATCTAATAGTTAGAGTGGAGCTGAGAGTATTTCAACTTTCCTGTCTTTTGATAAATATCAAAATGAATAGATTTCCACTTGTACAAAGATCAATAAAGTGGGGAAAAACAACATGGAGTGTGTGAAAAAGACTTCAAGGGAAGAAAGAGTATCTAGGAGACCTAGAAGTCCTTCCTGGAGGGAGAACATGTTTCTGAAATGATTTACTGGAGTGTCCAGAAATTGGAGGATTTCAGGGAACTATTTGGATTCCTCCATAGATTACAAAATATAAGGATGTTAAAGAACAGAGAGTAAATATATAGATAATTGGTATTCTTGAAGAAGATACTTAAACTAATGGGAAAAAAAGCAATAATTAAAGATATAACAGGAAAAATTCATGAGCAGAAGTAAGACTCATACTGAAAAAATCATTGTGTTCCAGACAAGTCAATGCATGAAGACACACATAAGGATGTATCCTGGCAACAATTTTAATTCATAAGGATAAGAAAACTTCCACAAGCATATAAGAGGAAGAAAGAGACTACCTAAAAAAAAAGAAAAGAAAAGAAAAGAAAAACAAAAGTCTCACCATTTTCTGGGTTTTACTCTGAAAGCTTAAATTTAGAAGAAAATGGAGTATTACATATAGAGTTTTGAGAAACAAAGTTTGTAACATAATGCTTTTATACCCAGCCTAGTCATCTTTAACTAGTGAAATATCAAAAAGACATCTCAGATAGGCAAGGACTCAGAAATATATACCCTCCTTGAAAAAAATTACTTGAAGGAAAAGCTGAAGAATGGAGAACTTAGGCTAGAAAAGGGCTGTCCGTAGGTCTGAAACCAATTAAAATAGTGATATGTCCGAATCTGTGTTTATCAAATGTATTTTAGTATTTATCTGGAGATAAAAAATTTCTTCTTTGAAAACCCCAAATATGAGACACCTATAATTGTCATTCTGTGGTTAAAGAGGCATGAAGAACCAAGAGACCCAACCACAGGTAACCTGTGAGGGACTTCTCCAAAACCGGAGGACTCCATGGAACAAAGTTTGAAAACCAAAAATAAGTATTGTAAATCTGCCTATACAACTGAGGGCAGATGTCAAAAATTATTATCAAAGGAGATTTATAATGGATAAATAAATTTGATAATAATCTGGATGTAAAACTCCAGTTAATTTTAAAGTAATTTATAAACTGATAGATTTACTCTCACGCTACTTGTGAGAAGACGTACAGAGTAGAGAAAGGTAGCAGATACCATTTTATATTTGACTCTAGCAACTAGAGAATAGAGACTAAAACTAAAAGCAATCATTAGAATTAAAAAGCAGGAAAAAAAGGAACATGATCCATGTGAAAAACCCTACAAAAAAGGGAACACTACGGAAACATGAAAACAGAAAACATCAAACAAGATGAAAGAATAAAGATCTGATATATCAATTATAGCTGTAAATTACTGAGATAAAAACTACATAATGAAAGATTTGAACCTTCAGATTGCTTTAAAACATTCTATGAGATTCATCTAAATTCTGTTTGTAGGAAATATATCTGAAGCAATGCAATACAAGTTTAAAATGAAAAAAGTTATTTTAATAATGGGTATAATTCCAAATGAAAATATATTTAAGCAGACCAAATATCCCTTGAGATATGTAGTGCAAAATTTGTTCAAAATATAAAGAAAAATTAATCATTGACAGAATATAGAAAAATATTAAAAATGGAATATTTTCTATTTTCATTTCTATTATATTTTTCTATTTTCTATATCTTTTATACCTATTTGGATATTTCAGGTGTCCTTTTAAAAAAATGTTAATAAAACCTTTATGGAAATTCATCATCCATTCACTCCAAAAGAAAAACCTGTATAAATATCAGTAGTAGAAATTATACAAATTACATTGTTGACCACAATATACTAAAAACTAGAAATTAACAACTGTATTTAAATAACAAATATTCATCTATTTGAGAACCACTAAAAAAATACAGTCTCCTAAATAATACGTGCGGCAAACAGGAAATTAAGAGGGTAACTTCAGACCATACTGCTTAGAACAAGTTTCTGAAATTTTTAAGGTTAGGCCTCTTCAGCTATAAAGATTTGGCCAACTTTTAATTAAAAAAATTTATATTGCACTATCCATGCAATAAAGTATGCAGATATTAAGTATAATTTGATGTATTCTGACAATTTATGTACCTGTGGTATATATTTAACTTTTTAAAAAATGGACAAAACCTTCAAAAGTAGTCTTTAAATTGCAGCAGCAGTGAATAAGAATTCAGCTACTCCACATTTTTGCCAACATTGGCTATTTACTTAAAAAAACTTTAATTCCACTGGTTGTGATGTGGTATCCCGTTGTGGTTTTAATTCATATTTTCCCTGATAACTAATGATGTTGAACGTCTTTCCATGTGCTTATTAGCTATTCATGTATCTCTAAGTCTCAATTTTTATTTATTTCTTTTACTGCTGATTTACAGGAATTTAAAAATACATATCTATATTTTGGATATAAATCAATTTCCATATATAGATGTTGTAAATATTTTCTCCCAGTCTCTGGCTTCTATTTTTATTTAATGGTATCTTTTCTTAAAGATTTTTTTGATATGGACCAATTTTTTAAAGTCTTTATTGAATTTGTTACAATATTGCTTCTGTTTTATGTTTTCATTTTTTGCCCATGAGACATTTGGGATCTTAGCTCCCTGACCAGGGATCAAACCTGCAACCCCGCATTGGAAGGTGAAGTCTTAACCACTGGACTACCAGGGAAGTCCCAATGGTATCTTTTGATAAGTATAAACTTTAATTTTGATAAAGTTCAATTTACTAATATTATATGGTTAGTGCTTTTTGTGTCTTGTGTGTTAGTCTATGCCAAAGTTGTGAAAATACTTTTCTATATTTTCTTCCAGAAGGTTTATTATTTTGTCTTTCGCATTAGGTATATTATCTATTTAATATAAATTTTTACATTTGGTGTGAGGTAGAAGTTGAAGTTCATTTTTTTTTTACTACACATATCTAGTTGTTTTTGCACCACTTGTAGAAAAGAGTTTTCTTTTCCCAGTGATTTGCCTTGGCACTTTTGTTGAAAATGAATTGACTACACGTGTGGGTTTGTTTCTGGATTCTCTTTTCTGTTTCATTGATCTTTTTGGCTGCCTTTATACCAATGCCACATGCAGTCTTGATTACTGCAGCTTTATAGTGAGTCTTGATATCTGATTTTATAATTTCTGACTTTGTTCTGCTTTTTCAACATTATTTTGACTATTCTAGGTTTATTGCAATTCTGTATAAACATTAAGATCAGCTTGTCAATTTCTTTTTTTTTTTTTAATATCTTTATTGGAGTATAATTGCTTTACAATGGTGTGTTACTTTATGCTTTCTTACAAAGTGAATCAGTTATACATATACATATGTTCCCATATCTCTTCCCTCTTGCGTCTCCCTCCCTTCCACCCTCCCTATCCCACCACTCTAGGTGGTCACAAAGCACTGAGCTGATCTCCCTGTGCTATGTGGCTGCTTCCCACTAGCTATCTATTTTTCATTTGGTAGTGTATATATGTCCATGCCACTCTCTCACTTTGTCACAGCTTACCCTTCCCCCTCCCCATATCCTCAAGCCCATTCTCTAGTAGGTCTGTGTCTTTATTCCCGTCTTACCCCTAGGTTCTTCATGGCTTTTTTCTTTTTCTTAGATTCCATATATATGTGTTAGCATATGGTATTTGTTTTTCTCTTTCTGACTTACTTCACTCTGTATGACAGACTCTAGGTCCATCCACCTCACTACAAATAACTCAGTTTCATTTCTTTTTATGAGTAATATTCCATTGTATATATGTGCCAAATCTTCTTTATCCATTCATCCAATGATGGACACTTAGGTTGCTTCCATGTCCTGGCTATTGTAATAGAGCTGCAATGAACATTTTGGTACATGACTCTTTGAATTATGGTTTTCTCAGGGTATATGCTCAGTAGTGGGATTGCTGGGTCGTATGGTAGTTCTATTTGTAGTTTTTAAGGAACCTCCATACTGTTCTCCATAGTGGCTGTATCAATTTACATTCCCACCAACAGTGCAAGAGGGTTCCCTTTTCTCCACAGCCTCTCCCGCATTTATTGTTTCTAGAATTTTTGATGATGGCCATTCTGACAGGTGTGAGATAATATCTCATTGTAGTTTTGATTTGCATTTCTCTAATGATTAGTGATGTTGAGCATTCTTTCATGTGTTTGTTGGCAATCTGTATATCTTCTTTGGAGAAACGTCTATTTTGGTCTTCTGCCCATTTTTGGATTGGGTTGTTTGTTTTTTTGATATTGCGCTGCATGAGCTGCTTGTAAATTTTGGAGATGAATCCTTTGTCAGTTGCTTCATTTGCAAATATTTTCTCCCATTCTGAGGGTTGTCTTTTGGTCTTGTTTATGGTTTCCTTTGCTGTGCAAAAGTTTTTAAGTTTCATTAGGTCCCGTTTGTTTATTTTTGTTTTTATTTCCATTTCTCTAGGAGGTGGGTCATAAAGGATCTTGCTGTGATATATGTCATAGAATGTTCTGCCTATGTTTTTCTCTAAGAGTTTTATAGTTTCTGGCCTTACATTTAGGTCTTTAATCCATTATGAGCTTATTTTTGTGTATGGTGTTAGGGAGTGTTCTAATTTCATTCTTTTACATGTAGCTGTCCAGTTTTCCCAGCACCACTTATTGAAGAGGCTGTCTTTTCTCCACTGTATATTCTTGCCGCCTTTATCAAAGACAAGGTGACCATATGTGCGTGGGTTTATCTCTGGGCTTTCTATCCTGTTCCATTGATTTATATTTCTGTTTTTGTGCCAGTACCATACTGTCTTGATTACTGTATCTTTGTAGTAGTCTGAAGTCAGGGTGCCTGATTCCTCCAGCTCCGTTTTTCATTCTCAATATTGCTTTGGCTATTCGGGGTCTTTTGTGTTTCCATACAAATTGTGAAATTTTTTGTTCTAGTTCTGTGAAAAATGCCATTGGTTGTTTGATAGGGATTGCATTGAATCTGTAGATTGCTTTGGGTAGTAGAGTCATTTTCACAATGTTGATTCTTCCAATCCAAGAGCATGGTATATCTCTCCATCTATTTGTATCATCTTTAATTTCTTTCATCAATGTCTTATAATTTTCTGCATACAGGTCTTTTGTCTCCTTAGGTAGGTTTATTCCTAGATATTTTATTCTTTTTGTTGCAATGGTAAATGGGAGTGTTTTCTTGATTTCACTTTCAGATTTTTTATCATTAGTGTATAGGAATGCCAGAGATTTCTGTGCATTAATTTTGTATCCTGCTACTTTACCAAATTCATTGATTAGCTCTAGTAGTTTTCTGGTAGCATCTTTAGGATTCTCTATGTATAGTATCATGTCATCTGCTAACAGTGACAGCTTTACTTCTTCTTTTCCGATTTGGATTCCTTTTTTTTCTTTTTCTTCTCTGATTGCTGTGGCTAAAACTTCCAAAACTATGTTGAATAATAGTGGTGAGAGTGGGCAACCTTGTCTTGTTCCTGATCTTAGTGGAAATGCTTTCAGTTTTTCACCATTGAGGACGATGTTGGCTGTGGGTTTGTCATATATGGCCTTCATTATGTTGAGGAAAGTTCCCTCTATGCCTACTTTCTGCAGGGTTTTTATCATAAATGGGTGTTGAATTTTGTCGAAAGCTTTCTCTGCATCCATTGAGATGATCATATGGTTTTTATTCTTCAATTTGTTAATATGGTGTATCACGTCGATTGATTTGCGTATATTGAAGAATCCTTGCATTCCTGGGATAAACCCCACTTGATCATGGTGTATGATCCGTTTAATGTGCTGTTGGATTCTGTTTGCTAGTATTTTGTTGAGGATTTTTGCATCTATGTTCATCAGTGATATTGGCCTGTAGTTTTCTTTCTTTGTGCCATCTTTGTCTTGTTTTGGTATCAGGGTGATGGTGGCCTCATAGAATGAGTTTGGGAGTGTTCCTCCCTCTGCTATATTTTGGAAGACTTTGAGAAAGGTAGGTGTTAACTCTTCTCTAAATGTTTGATAGAATTCGCCTGTGAAGCTATCTGGTCTTGGGCTTTTGTTTGTTGGAAGATTTTTAATCACAGTTTCAATTTGAGTGCTTGTGATTGGTCTATTCATATTTTCTATTTCTTCCTGATTCAGTCTTGGCAGGTTGTGCATTTCTAAAAATTTGTCCATTTCTTCCAGGTTGTCCATTATATTGGCATAGAGTTGCTTGTAGTAATCTCTCATGATCCTTTGTATTTCTGCAGTGTCAGTTGTTACTTCTCCTTTTTCATTTCTAATTCTATTGATGTGAGTCTTCTCCCATTTTTCTTGATGAGTCTGGCAGTGGTTTATCAATTTTGTTTATATTCTCAAAGAACCAGCTTTTAGTTTTATTGCTCTTTGCTATCTTTTCCTTTATTTCTTTTTCATTTATTTCTGATCTGATCTTTTTTTCTTTCTTTTTTTTTTTTTTTTGTGGTACGCAACCCTCTCACTCTTGTGGCCTCTCCCGTTGCTGAGCACAGGCTCCGGACGTGCAGGTTCAGTGGCCATGTTTCATGGGCCCAGCCGCTCCGTGGCATGTGGGATCTACCCAGACTGGGACACGAACCCGTGTCCCGTGCATTGGCAGGTGGACATTCAACCAGTGCGCCATCAGAGAAGCCCTCTGATCTGATCTTTATGATTTATTTCCTTCTGCTAACTTTGGTTTTTTTTGTTCTTCTTTCTCTAATTGCTTTAGGTGCAAGGTTAGGTTGTTTATTCAAGATGTTTCCTATTTCTTAAGGTAGGATTGTATTGCTATAAACTTCCCTCTTAGAACTGCTTTTGCTGCATCCCATAGGTTTTGGGTCATCGTGTCTCCACTGTCGTTTTTTTCTAGTTATTTTTTTGATTTCCTCTTTGATTTCTTCAGTGATCACTTCGTTATTAAGTAGTGTCTTGTTTAGCTTCCATGTGTTTGTATTTTTTACAGATCTTTTCCTGTAATTGATATCTGTTCTCATAGCATTGTGGTCAGAGAAGATACTTGATATGATTTCAGTTTTCTTAAATTTACCACGGCTTGCTTTGTGACCAAAGATATGATCTATCCTGGAGAATGTTCCATGAGCACTTGAGAAAAATGTGTATTCTGTTGTTTTTGGATGGAATGTCCTATAAATATCAATTAAGTCCATCTTGTTTAATGTATCATTTAAAGCTTGTGTTTCCTTATTTATTTTCATTTTGGATGATCTGTCCATTGGTGGAAGAGGGGTATTAAAGTCCCCTACTATGATTGTGTTACTGTCAATTTCACCTTTTATGGCTGTTAGTATTTGCGTTATGTATTGAGGTGCTCCTATGTTGGGTGCATAAATATTTACAATTGTTATATCTTCTTCTTGGATTGATCCCTTGATCATTATGTAGTGTCCTTCTTTGTCTCTTATAATAGTCTTTATTTTAAAGTCTGTTTTGTCTCATATGAGAATTGTTACTCCAGCTTTCTTTTGATTTCCATTTTATGGAATATCTTTTTCCATCCCCTCACTTTCAGTCTGTATGTGTCCTTAGGTCTGAAGTGGGTCTCTTGTAGACAGCATTTATATAGGTCTTGTTTTTGTATCCATTCAGCCAGTCTGTGTCTTTCGGTGGGAGCGTTTAATCCATTTACATTTAAGGTAATTATCGATATGTACGTTCCTATTCCCATTTTCTTAATTGTTTTGCGTTTGTTGTTGTAGGTGTTTTCCTTCTATTGTGTTTCTTGCCTAGAGAAGTTTCTTTAGCATTTGTTGTAAAGCTGGTTTGGTGCTGCTGAAGTCTCTCAGCTTTTGCTTGTCTGTAAAGGTTTTAATTTCTCCATCAATTCTGAATGAGATCCTTGCTGGGTAGAGTAATCTTGGTTGTAGGTTTTTCTCCTTCATCACTTTAAATGTCCTGCCAGTCCCTTCTGGCTTGCAGAGTTTCTGCTGAAAGATCAGCTGTTAACCTTATGGGGATTCCCTTGTGTGTTATTTGTTATTTTTCCCTTGCTGCTTTTAATATGTTTTCTTTGTATTTAATTTTTGACAGTTTGATCAAGATGTGTCTTGGAGTGTTTCTCCTTGGATTTATCCTGTATGGGACTCTCTGTGCTTCCTGGACTTGATTAACTATTTCCTTTCCCATATTAGGGAAATTTTCATCTATAATCTCTTCAAATATTTTCTCAGTCCCTTTCTTTTTCTCTTCTTCTTCTGGGACCCCTATAATTTGAATGTTGGTGCATTTAATGTTGTCCCAGAAGTCTCTGAGACTGTCCTCAGTTCTTTTCATTCTTTTTTCTTTATTCTGCTCTTCAGTAATTATTTCCACTATTTTATCTTCCAGGTCACTTATCCGTTCTTCTGCCTCAGTTATTCTGCTATTGATTCCTTCTAGAGTATTTTTAATTTCATTTATTGTGTTGTTCAGCATTGCTTGTTTCCTCTTTAGTTCTTCTAGGTCCTTGTTAAATGTTTCTTGCATTTTGTCTATTTTATTTCCAAGATTTTGGATCATCTTTACTATCATTATTCTGAATTCTTTTTCAGGTAGACTGCCGATTTCCTCTTCATTTGTTAAGTCTGGTGGGTTTTTACCCTGCTCCTTCATCTGCTGTGTGTTTTTCTGTCTTCTCATTTTGCTTATGTTACCATGTTTGGGGTCTCCGTTTTGCAGGCTGCAGGTTCATAGTTCAATTTCTTTAAGAAAACAAAACAAACATGCCTGCCAGGTTTTTATTGGAATTGCATTAAACCTAGTTGTTATTTTGGAGAGAATTGACAACTTAACAATATTTATTGTCTTCCAAATCATGAATGTAATCTATCTTTTCATACTTTTAGCTCTTCTTTAATTTTTCTTAGGTGTATTTTTTACTATTCAGTGTAGATGTCTTGCATGTCTTTTGTTAACACTATATGTTTTTGACACTATTGCAAAAGATACTATTTTGGTTTTATTTTCAATTGCTAATATATAGAAATATGATTGATATTGCATATTTGTATCTTGTTTTTATAAAATATAATTTCCCAACTGCTGTTGTATGGAAATGAGATCACTCTGTTTATATTTACTTAGTATACTGTGATCTTGGTAAATTCACTTCTTAGTTCCAGTAGCTTTTTGGGAGATTTCTTTGCATTTTCTAATATACAATCATGTCATCTGTAAATAAATACAGTACAGTATAAATTCATTAATACAATTGTATACTACTTTTTTCTTTTTCACTGTTGCAACCAAATTTTTAGTTTGAGCCAGCTTCACACTCAGTCTGAAATCCCTCCTGCATCTCTTTTTGCAGCCTTCAGTTTTATCTAACATTATGGTGACACACTCCTTTTCATTCCCGTTCTTCTGAACATAACCACTATTCACCTTCAGAGTTGACAGTTTAATTTGAAAGCATACTGAAAGGGGTTTACTTGCTTTTCCACTGGGTTAAACTAATAATTTTTTTTCCTTAATTGAAGTACATATAGCTGGATGACAATTAGCATCACTAGAAATCAGCCAGCATTGATCACACTCCTGTTCCTAGCTTTGGACATCTTATTATCCACCTGAAAAATTTGTCATTTTCTACTACCTTTAATTGTATTGCTTTGTATGAGACAGAAAATCATCTGCATACACAAAAATTTTCCTTTCAACTGTGCTACATGGTGTGATTTTGGATTGCATTTTAAGTAAAATGCAGAAATCATTTTTAAGCTAAAATTTAACCCCATGTTGGCTATCAATGTAAATAACTCATCTGAAGTGACAATGGATGAATATACCTTCCATGCACAGTTAAGATCATGTGTATGTAGAAACTACAACTGTGCCTCAACTTGCTCCTCTAATTGGCCATTACCAAATGTCTTTGACATCTCTTGAAAGATATATTCAAATTTTAGAAAAGTTAAAATTTGAAAATAACACTAGTGAATTGTAAAATGGAAAAATTATTGAATTGCTTAATAAATTAAAGAGCTCTTTTTAAAGAAACAATCAATAAATACACTTGCATCTTTGGCAAGTGTATTCAAGGAAAAGCAAGAACTCTTAAATCACTATAAAATGTAAAATGGTGCAGCCACTGTAGAAAACATTTTGGGAGTGTCTCAAAAAGTTAAACATAGAGTTACTGTATCACAAAGCAAAGACTTGAAAACAGGTGTTCAAACAAAAACTTGCGCACAAATATTCATAGCAGCACTATTCACAAGAGTCAAAAGTTAGAAACAATCCAAATATCCATCAAATAGTGAATAAACAAAGTGGATAAACAAAATGGATAATATCCATACAATAGAATATTACTCAGCCATAAAAAGAATAAAGGTTGATACATGCTGTAAGATGGATGAACCTTGAAAATATCATGCTAAGTGAAGGAAGTCACAAACAAAAGGCCATGTATCATATGATTCGATTTACGTGAAAAGTCCAGAATAAGCAAATTGATAGAGACAGAAGCAGATTAATATTCGCTAGAGGTAGAGAGGAATGGGGTTTCCTTTTGAGATGATGAAAATATTCTGGAACTTGATAGTGGCTATGGTTACACAACATTGTGAATGTACTAAATGTCACTGAATTGTATTCTTTAAAATAGCTAAAGTGGGAAATTTTTATGTTATATGTATTTTAGCACAATAAACAAGGAAATTTACCCAAGATCACACAGCTGATAAGTGGTGGAGCCAGGTGTTTTTTTTTTTAACATCTTTATTGGAGTATAATTGCTTTACACTGTTGTGTTAGTTTCTGCTGTATAAAGTGAATCAGCTATATGTATACATATATCCCCATATCCCCTCCCTCTTGCGCCTCCCTATCCCACCCCTCTAGGTAGTCACAAAGCACTGAGCTGATCTCCCTGTGCTATATGGCTGCTTCCCACTAGCTATCTATTTTACATTTGGTAGTGTGTATATGTCAATACTACTCTCTCACTTCGTCCCAGCTTACCTTTCCCCCTCCCCGTGTCCTCAAGTCCATTCTTTACGTCTGCATCTTTATTCCTGTCCTGCCCCTAGGTTCATCAGAACCTTTTTTTTTTTTTTTTAGATTCCATATATATGTGTTAGCATACGGTATTTTTTTTTTCTCTTTCTGACTTACTTCACTCTGTATGACAGACTGTAGGTCCATCCACCTCACTACAAATAACTCAATTTCATTTCTTTTTATGGCTGAGTAATATTCCATTGTATATACGTGCCACATCTTCTTTATCCATTCATCTGTTGATAGACACTTAGGTTGCTTCCATGTCCTGGCTATTGTAAATAGTGCTGCAGTGAACATCGTGGTACATGACTCCTTTTGAATTATGGTTTTCTCAGGGTATATGCCTAGTTGTAGGATTGCTGGGTCATATGGTAGTTATATTTTTAGTTTTTTAAGGAACCCCCTTACTGTTCTCCATAGTTGGAGCCAGGTTTTTAACCCCAAGTCATCTGGCTCCAAAGTCTGGGTACATAAGCCTACTCTATTCCGCCTCTCAAACATTTAATGAGGGTATTCTAGCAAGTATTGTATGCTTAATATTACCTCCAAGTTTTCTACCAAGTTGTGTTGTGTCTGGCATGTTCTTCCAACTCCAGCTCACTGTACGACTGTCAACTAAAAAAATATTGAAAATATTTTCATCCATTGGAAATCTCAAAGTGCAACTTTTGAAACTCTTCTTCACCCTTACCAATCCTTCTATAATAGTCAGTATTCTTAACTTCATGTGATGGAAGCTCATCTAGATTAGGTGAACAGAGAAATTTATTGGAAGACTCACAAAACTGCAAGATGGGCAGGGGTAGAGCTGGGCCTTTGGGACCCCTTGAATCAGGGACTTGAACATCTGAGGGGCTTCCATGTTTCTTTCTCTTTGTCTACTGTCTTTGCTTCTCACTATGTATTGAATTTATTCTCTCACTCTTAATTTTTTCCACTAGGCTTGAAACATAGCTACTAGCAGCTTCCATGCTCATGCCCCAACTTTGCTTGTAGAGAGGGACTCAATCTCTTCTGCTAGCTCCTGTTTGAAAAATCCTGAGTTGGTCACATGCCCGTCATTTGATCCAAAAACTGCATGGGCACGTGTGTGTATGTGTGTGTGCATTAAGGTTGGTAGCCCTCGCTAAACCTGTATTACTAGAGCAGGTTCAGTTCACCAAAAGAAGAGCCAGGCAAAGGAAACAATAACAACGTACTACACTTATTAAAACCATAAACCCATAACTCATACATAAGGTCCATAAATAACTTATGCATTTGTATTACACTCTCTCTTGGACTATAAACCCTAATTGCTTGGTTCAACTAAGTCATATAGTACCTAACCAATGCTACTAGCAAAATCCTTTTCTTGATCCAGTTTTATATTCAAGTTGCCATCTCCCCTTTACGCCACTTACTGAAAAAGAAGAGCTCTGAATACTCCCTTACCTCCCTTTCATTTCTCAGTGCATTTCAATCAGACTTCCACACTCCCTGCTCTACTGGAGCTACTCTAATGAGGGTTGAGAATGGCGTCTAAATATCAAATCCTACAGCCTGTTCTCAGTCTTGATCCTATGAGATATATTTTTCAGAGACCCTTGTCTGTTGACATGCTGATAATTTTCTGTTCCCTTGAGACCACTGCTTCTCAGCCCATGTTGCTGGCTCCACTTTTGTCTCTGCCTCGGTCTCAGGTATTCCCCAAGGTTCCACACTCAGTTTTCTCTTCCAGCTCTCCGCTTCTGCCCTGTCAAATGGACCTCCATGGCTTTGCTTATCTCCATAGGTATGTGGCTTTCATGTCTATACTTACAATCCTGAATTGCTAGCTGCCTCCTAGACATCTTCATGTAGACACCTGCAAACACAACAATTTGAATGTTTATTTTATTTTGTATTCATATCACACCTCATTTCTAAAGGAATCTCAGAGGACTCAAACCATTTTCAATTCTGGTTGAAATCTTACTCCACCTTCAGAGTTAAGTTGAGAGTTGCCTCCAGTAGGAAGCCTCCCCACATTCCTGCAGCATAATGAATTGCATCACCACTGAGACCTTATGTGATTTTAATTGTGCCATGGTCACAGGTTTGTATTATAAAAAGTTGTGTCTGCATTCCCGATGATTTGGGAGTTGCTTGAAGGCAAGAACCAACGTTTTAATCCTTTTCCTTTTACCTGCCTAACTCTGAGCATAAGCTCTTGCAGATGGGGAGCATTCAGAAACTGTTCTAATTCTGGCCTTTCTGAACTGAACTAGAACAGGAGGGCAGGGATCGATGCATCAAATAGGTAGTTTTAAAGCAAATAAAAGGGAAGCGTTCTTTTACACAGCAGGGAGCAAACCTGTTATTCATCTAGGTAGAAGAATGTAGAAGATGAAAATACACATAGATTCTACAAGAATTTAACCAAACTTAAATTTCAGTTTAGAGAGATGCATAATGTGTTACCAGGGGAAAGGAGGGACATGCCTTACCTTTCAAGTGTAGGCCATGCTTGACAATTACCATGATTTCTCAGGACTTTCCAGGCTCACACAGGACATCTAGTCATCCACAGATTTGGCAGCAGTTCAATTATTCTGTTCAATTCAGATCACCAAGCTGTCTAATGCATGCTTTCCACTTCACTGCAAGCTCTGGAGACACAAACGCTTGTCCACACCCCAGAATGAATCCAAACTGAGGTTCAGCACAATTAGTTATTTGTTTCCTCTAATATCCGAACCTTGTGAGATTCAGCCACCTCCTGGGAACCAGCCGTCTGCCAACGAGGCATGAATAAAACAGAGAAGGTTCCAGCTGGCATCACCTGCTGTGTTTTGCCTTATTTCTCTATACACATTTCTAGACTTCTGAAATCCAGGGGCCTCTCTCAAGAGGATGAGACCTTGATTCTGTTGTTGAATTTAAAAATTTTTGAGTCTCAGTCTGACTCAGGTATTAGACAATGGATCTGGCCCCTCATCCTCAGATTCTCACATGTTTCTGACCTCAGCTACCCTCACATTCAGACTCTTTCTAGGTAGCCCCTGGTTACTATTAATCTTCAGATCATATAAAATCTCTGTTTAAAAGCTCATCTTTTAAGGTACCTATACCCTGCCAAGATTTCTCTCTTGTCCTATAATATGGTGGTTGGGTTCATTTTCACTATTGTAAGCCAAGGTATTGCTGAGTTTCCACTGCTCTTCTTTCATTTATAGTATCTCTCTGTGAATACACAGATGACCCTGTCTCTTCATTTCCACTGATGTCATCTTAGTTTAGCCTCTTGTGACACCTTGCTTGCTCTCTTAATGACTGTGAAAGTTGTAGCGGTTAAATGCCTGGATTCTGGAGTCAGATGTCTAAGGCTTAAATCCTTGGTTTGCCATTCGCTAATTATGTGGCTTTGGGTAAGTCACATAGTTTTTGTGCCTCAGTTTTCCCATCTGGGAACGTGGTAATCATACTCATACCCATCTCTTATTGGGATGATTAAATGAGTTCATATGTAACATACAAAGTGCTAAGAGCAGTACCTTGCTTATACAGGAGCTGCAAAAGTATTAGTTGTTAGGATTATTTTTAGTGTTGTTATTATTATCCTTCATACAATTCAAGATTCTGCTTTGGACGGAACATCAGTTCAATTTTTAATGAAAATAGGGTTATTTTATAGCCATTCTCTATGTTGGCAAAGAGAAAAAAATTAAAGAGAGCACCTCTTGTAGATAGGATGCATTTGAGAGGAATTCGTTAATCATGAGGTATTCTAAGTACAGGTGATTCTCAGAGATGATACTGGAGAGGAAGAGGCAGGATAAACTGTAGGGGACCTTTAACACATGGCAAAGTTGCTGGAGGTTATGATGAAGGCAGAGGAGAACCCCAAGAGTTTTGAGCTGGGGAGAGATAATGAACACTGAGAGATTAATCTTCAGGAGATGCCTGATTCATTTAAAGGAGAATAGGGCTCCTTTGCAAGGCCAGCTCAATAGAGTCTGAGTTTCATTCATTCATTAAAAAGTTTTAGTGGGCATTTACTACTAGATGCCAGGTATTTTCTAGGTCCTGGGGATCCAGTGACGAGTAATACTGGCCCAGTTTATGTCCCCATGGATTTATGGTCTAGAGGGGAAGAGACAATTAAAATAAGCAGCTACAACAGCATGGTAAGTGCTGTAAAGGGCATGGAGACTGCCTCTTCCCCATTCATCTCACCCATTCCTCTTCACCCTAGAGGAATTACTGGTATGGGTGGGATTGACTCTACTCTTAACTCCAGGAGTGTGGTTTGATTAATGTAAACCAGGTGCTTCTAACTGTGATGCACATTCCAATTATTGGGGGAATTTAATAAAATTACAAATTGATCGAGGGTGGGGCCTGAGAATTGGTAGTGCATACACAGCTCACTAGATGATGTGGATGTGCAGCCAGGGCTGAGGGCCATTGGTCTAACCAAGCTGGGCATTCTTATCTCTCTTGCTAGGATGTTTTGCTCAGGCATTTTTCTGGCGATGAAGAACAGAGACCTAAGATAGCCATAGCATATTATCGCCCTTGGTCATTGAGACTGGTTTAAAGGGAGTCATCAGAGTGAACCTTCGTAATTTTATTTGGTGTTCTCTGAAGTGGCACTTTCTTTTCCCTGGATGTGAGTAATGACACAATTGCTTGTAACCACTTTGCAAAGCCAACTCACAGAGTAAAACATAGCCAACAGAATGTCAGAGAAATGGGGCTGGAGTCCTGAGCAGAGCATACTTGCTCCTTCCCTACCTCTGAACTTTCTAGTTGCATGAACAGAACAAACTTCCTTGAAGGTTTAAGCCAGTTTGAGTTAGGTTTACTACTACTTGGAACAGTAGCGTTAACAGCAAAAGCATCCTAAGTCATTACAGAGATATATTATGGAAAATTCAGGGTGCTTAACACTGAGAAAAGATCAGAGAAAGGAGTGGGTATTGGAGAGGAAGAGGATACTCTGTAGTTAGAGGGACAATGTGACACATTGGAAGGAGTATGGGCTTTAGAATTGGACCTATCTGAGTTTCAATTCTAGTTCTGCTACATACTAGCTCTCTGACCTCGTTTCCTCATCTTTAACTTGAGGGTATTAATAGAACTTGTATGATTGTGATGAGCTCTAATTGAGATTATGAAACTGGCTGAGCCCACTGCCTGCCTGGTACATTGTAGATACTCAGAATATGAAGGCTGTCGCTTTTGTAGTGGTAGCTGCTGCCAAAAAAAAATGGTGATGAAAGGTACCAAGTTCTAGGGCTAGAGACTGAATGACATACAGTAGGGTTCCATAGGTACTATATAGCCAATGGGATGAGGCTCCTGAAGTCTCACTAGGCTTGGGTCTGATTGGGTGCAGCCATTATTATGAATAGCTGGAATAAGAAGGACAAGACAAAAATGGAACGGAAAGTTGTATGCTTTAAAGGGCTGTTTCTGCTAGGCAGAATTATCTGACTGGATTGCCCCTTTTGTGGTAGGTATTCTGTTGCTTGGGATGGCTTCTCCATTCATAAAAATAACATTCCTTACCTGGTTCTGTGTAAGGAATCAAAGTGGCTCATCTATAATGCAAACACCCTCTTCCTTGTATACTGCTGGATAAAAATTGATAAATTGATGTTTGTTATCTAGTTCATTCTTTTATCACTTCTCTGAAGTAACCTGTGCAAAGCAAGTAATAATATGATCAGATATCACTACTATCTTCACCTCTGTTGCATTCTAGTCATGTCTTCCTAGAAATGTAGTCTAGTCATCAAGAATGAGTTGGTGAAATACTTTGGTATCTGATGGAGACTTGGGAAGTCACTCTTCTTTTTAGCAACATATTTATAAACGTTTTCTTAGGATGGGTTACTTCTACAGAAAGTTATATTATCTATTACATATTAATTATTTACTAATCTCAATTTTATTTTTTAATTTTTTTAAAAAGATTTTTTTGATGTGGACCATTTTAAGTCTTTATTGAATTTGTTACAATATTGCTTTTGTTTTAAGTTTTGGTTTTTTGGCTGTGCAGCATGTGGGATCTTAGCTCCCTGATGATTGAACCTGCACCCCCTGCATTGGAATGCGAAGTCCTAACCACTGGACCACCAGGGAAGGCCCACTAGTCTCAATTTTAGAAGACATCTTTGCTTTGTTTTTTTTTTCCTAGATGCTGGGACAGCATTCTGTGCAAAATCAATGGCCCAAACTTCTCACCTGTGTTTGGGCACTAGCGTTAGCTTGAGAGAATTATGAAAGGAGAGATATCTGGAACCTACCCCAGCCTCCTGGATCAGTCTCTCCTATACACCCTACTGTTATGGCTTCAGCTGCAATTTAAAGTAAATGTAAAGAGACATAAGCAGCTAAGTATAGATACTAATTTTTCTTAACTAAGCTTTAATTGTAATGTCATTGCCTGATCTAACTTTTAATCGTTTTTTTCTTTTCTGCTCTAAGGACACTTTTTGTCTTATTTTCTCATATTTAGACAAGAGGGCTTAACTCTTAGTAAGAGAGTTTTCCCCTCAGGCTTTGGTATGAATCACCTTGCCAGCTCTTAGTATCCTGGTAAGAGAATATTTTCTTTGACATATACTAATCTTAGGGACACAAAATTCTTCTTTCATATAGGTGTTCTTAGCTCCAGGCTTGACTTTTGTGCTGAAGGAACAAGATTACTAAGGAAGGCACAGAGCTCCTGGCTGTCATTTTTCAATCAGATAAAGGTTATGTCTGGCTAACCATTTTTATGTTATTCCTCCCAATTTCACATGTCTGATATGGGGGAAAGATATGGGCTTTGGGTTCAAGACCCACGATTGCAATTTATCTTTGTGATCTAGGGCAGCTACTTAACCTCTCAAAAACCTAGTTTTCTTATCTCTAAAATGGACAATAACTAAAATCATACGATTATTATGAATGTAAAGTAAGAAAACATGTAAACCGCCTAGCATGGTACCTATACATAGTGAGTACTCTATAAATGTTAATTCCCTAATATCCCTTATTCCTCTCTTTTGAAGCTTATAATTGAGGTAAAATTATTTGCACAAAATATTAATTATTATATTTTAATTGGTCTAACAGCTTGTAACATACTTCAAACTTTATTCTCAAAAGAATGATGCCTAATTTTTCTTGGACTTAAGTATATAGTTCACTGCATTTATTACTTGCCCCAGAATACTGAGAGAACTGGCAGTTACGAATTCACAGCTATTATCAGTGATTTCTGATAAGACATGGAGGATAGGAGGGATTCCAGAAAACTTGGAATGAGCAAATATTCCAAATTTCTAAAGGAAGAACAAAATATGTATCTCCCCACCCCAGTCTCACCAAATGACAGAGTAGCCAGCTTGATATCAATCCCTGGAAAAATTCTAAAAATGCAACTATGCTTACAATTTGTAAGCATTTAGAAAAGAAAGCAGTGATTGTTAGGAACTAGTGTTTCACTAGAATTCAGTAGGACTAGGACATTTCCTCTTTCTTTTAAATGACCGTTAAGTCCTGTGGATCACATTAATGCTGTAGACACAGTGTATTTTGATTCAGCAAAGTATCTAAAAAAATTCTCATGATATCCTTGTGGATAAAATACTTAGAGAAACATGATCTGGATTATCCACCCATCTATGTTCCATCTTTATTTTTGTTCTAACAAGATTTTTTGGTGGCTTTAAGAGTATGTAAAATTTAATCAAATGAAGGAGAGAGAGCAAGAGAGAGGAGGGGAGGAGAGGGAAGGGGAGGGAAGGGGAAGGAAGGAGAGAGGAGAGGAGAGGAGAGGAGAGGAGAGGTGAGGTGAGGAAGTTAGGATAAAGGAAAAACAAGGTTAGGGAGAACAAGATGAAACCGTGAGTGTGTGGTTGGTCCAGAAAACGTATGCCATGTGATTCTGTTATTCCATGCTCTGTACTTTTTCTAGAGGTGGCTTACAGGTTTTGCTGTGGGCTTCCTAACAGTCCAAGCAAAGAGAAAACATCATAAATAAAAGTGTCTATAAGAAAGAAAAACACTGAGAGCAGGAAGAAACTTCTATGGGTTCTTCCTAAAGAGGACATATGTCATATAGTAAACCACCTGCTCAGTACATCCTTACATGAAATGCAGTGGTGAGTTTCAAGGGCTGCTTCTTATGAAGTACCTTTGTGTAGGCCAAAGCACCATCTTATAAAAAAAATTTTATGGAAAATTGGGGGTGAGGGGTCTTGAGAATTCCATCAAGACACACAATTCTCTGGCAGTTGGGGACTGCTTTTACCACTAGGCTCTAGTTCAATAGCTGATTTATAAAACTCCAAAAATCATCGATTAAAGGATTGATGTCTCTCCCCCTCTGCTCTATCCTTGTATACCCAGAACTATCATCAAGATGAAGCCATTGAAGACACTCCTCACATTTTCAGAGAATGAGAATTTGGGAGGGACAGTGGGTATAGTTAAATGGTCTTAATACCTGAAATGTTGGGCCTACAAAAATAAAACTTGTACAAAGCCTGAAAGATAAACACTCGATAGCTATAAATATATAAAATACTGGATTTAGGTTAAAAAGCAAATCCTTGAGTTGTAGAACTAGGGACATCCTGAAAGCAAAGCAGACTATTTGAAAAGAATCCCAGGAGCTTCTGTGACCGTAAACTTAGATGGGCCAATAGTGTAACATGGTTTCCAAGAAACCTAAATTTGCATCTGTAGAAACATTGTGCCCACATAGTCCTTTCATACTGTGCCCTGGCTAGATTGCATCTGGAACCTTGTGTTAAATTCTTACACCATTGTACACTATTTTCCAAGAGAGACATTCAATCAAAGGAGAGTGTCTGAGATACTGAGGATGATAAAGTAAAATTTAGAGAAACTGCAAATGCTTATCCCAGAAATGAGTAGATGAAGCAAAACAAAATCTGCCTTTGGTGAAGATGTATTATGTGGATAAGAGCATAATTTCTTCCTGGATTAATCTATAAGGAAATATAAAAAAAAGATTCATATAGGAACACATTAAAGAAAATAGTCTAATGAGAGCTATCTGAAAAATCAAAATGTCCTCTCATATGAGTAGTGAGCTTCCCATCACTGGGAGAAATCAAGGACCATCTGTATAGTTGCCGGGAATATTATAATAGAAAATAGTTTGATGAGGGTGAGAGATTGTTCTAAGTGACCTCCATGTTCTCTTCCACTTCTAAGATTTTATGTATCTTTATCTGAAATGGCAGAAATTTCAACAGTTAAAAAAAATCCACAAGTTATTTAAGGAAGAAAATCAATCTAGTCTCAGACTATTGTTAGTGCTTCAGAAGATCAGCTCCCAAATGACTAAGTTAAAATAACACAAGCAGAAGATGATGAATCATGCTGCTTTTCCTAATGGTCTCTAATGTGCAAAGCCCAAGATCACAGCTGCCACTCTGAGTGACTTCGTGGGGAGGGAGAACTAAATTATGGTAGGTATAACACTGTAATGTTCCCAGTTGGTATCTTGTGTGGATGTGATTACCTAGTATTCCTTAACAGCTGTTTTTTAACATTAGTCATACTGATTTAAAACAACCACCTCTTTTCATTTATCTCAATAAGCACTGTTCTTTTAGAAGTAGTAAGACAATTCATTTAAAAGTGGAAGCTTTTCTTAAGTGCACATGATGTGATTGGATATATATGTACTTCACAGGGTCATTGTGAGTCTCAGGTGAGGTTAATTATTGAGGCTCCACTCTCTTCTTATGCTTGACCCACATCATTGAGGTTGGGCAGGGTCACAGGAGTGGGAAAATCAGTCTCTTCTTCTTGGGCCAGAATAAAGGAAGGCTTTAGTGGATGGACAAGCTTTTGGAAGGGGCCCATGGAAGGTGAGAAACCAGGACAGTTGGTCTCTAACTACCTCTCCCTGTTCCCAATGGGAGGGGTCTTAGACAGGTGAGTTTTCTTTCCTGGTGCTCCTGAGCTTGAATGAGGGAAAACTCTGAGGTGTGCTGGACAGATAATAGGGATTTGATTGCGCCGAGTCTGGAATGGGGATTGGGTAACCAAAGGTAAGCAGGTTTAGGGACTGGAAAGAACCCTGAAGCAATTTAATCAGGAGTGGAGGGGAAAGGAGTCTCTGAAAACCTAATTCCAAGGTCTAAAGCCAGAGTAAGAACCAATGGGGTGTCTGGATGTTAGAAGCTAGAAAAAATATCAGATGAAGGCTGTTCCTACAGATTCTGCTAAAAGCGGTTGTTTACTTCACAGGCTAGCTTTGTTATGTCTCTCATAAGACACTTATACTCTATTAATGAGAATGTAAATTGGTACAGCCTTTATGGAGGCTAATCTGGAAATATATATTAAAAATGTGCGTCACCTTTAGTCTAGTAATTATACTTATAGAAATGTATTCTGGGCTTCCCTGGTGGCGCAGTGGTTGGGAGTTCGCCTGCCAGTGCAGGGGACACGGGTTCGTGCCCCGGTCCGGGAGGATCCCACGTGCCGCGGAGCGGCTGGGCCCGTGAGCCGTGGCCGCTGAGCCTGCGCGTCCGGAGCCTGTGCTCTGCAACGGGAGAGGCCACAGCAGTGAGAGGCCCGTGTACCGAAATAAAAATAAAAAAAAAAAAAGAAATGTATTCTAAGAAAACAATTGTCTTCAACTGTTTACAAGGATGTGTTTAGAAGGATGTTTATTAAAGTCTTATTTAAAATAGCCAAGAGATATAAAAACATAAATTCCAGAAATAGGAAATTGTTTAAATAAATAAATAATTTTATATTCATATAATGGAATATTAAGTGATTATTTAAATTACAATATAGTTGAATATTGTTAGAAGTGGCTTTAGTTGGAATTAACGGAGTTGTTCTGAAGTCACTGTTAAGTGATAGGGATGAGGTCTTTTCTGGTCAGTGTTTCTTTTCTTGTCCAGGATCAGACACTGTTACAGTCCTGTATCATTATGTGTATCTCAGGGTCACTAAGCTGATAACGTGTAATTTCCTTTTTCTTAGGAACTTTTCACTTAGACCTTTCCTAGAGTTAGCATAAAGGTGTTGTGCATATTGGTATGTGACGCTTTTTCCCCCTTACTCGTTCTGCCACATGGGCTCTGCCCTCTCAACATTGGCATGTCCTCATGTTTGGTTCTCGGACCTGTTTGTTTTCTATCTACACTTACTACCTTGGTAGTCTTTTCTAGTCTATGGCTCCTGATACCATCTATGTGCTGATAACTCCCAAATTTCTAACCTGGACCTCTCCCCTAGACTCAGACTAACATATCCAACTATTTATTTGACATCTCCACTTTAATGGCTAATCAACTCAAATGTCCAAAGCTGAATTCCTAATTACCTCTGCTGCAAACCTGCTCTTTCCACAGTGTTCCCCTTTTAAGTAAACAATAACTCTATTTTTTCAGTTTCAGGGACAAAACTTGGGTGACATCCTTGACTCTCCTCTCTTTCTCAAAACTGTCACCATATGCTAAGACTGCAGCTTCAAAATCTATGCAGAATCTGACTGCCTCTTCCCACCCACACTGCCATTCTCTGGCCCCAGCCACCATCTCCTGGATTGTTCCAGTCTCCTACGTGGTCTCCCTGCTTCCACTCTTGCCATCTATAATCTATTCTCAACAAGATGATGTTCCAGAAACTCCAGTCATGTCATGTCCCTCTTCTCTGCTCAACACTCACCAATGGTTACCACCTCCTGCAGAGAAAAGTTCAAGATGTTCCATGATCCACAAGGCCCCATGTGATCTTGCCTCTGGCTACCTTTTCTGACCTCATCTTCTATTACTTTTCTCCTCACCCTGTTCCACCCACGTTGGCCTCCATTCTGATCCTAGAACATGCCCGCCCAAGTACTTTCCCACCTCAGGGCCACTGCCTGAAAAGCTCTTCCCTTATTGCCCTTATGGTACACTGCCTTCCTTCTTCAGTCTTTGTTCTAAAGCCACCTTTTGTGTCAAGGACTTTCCTGACCATGCTATTTAAAATCATAGTCCCCTTCCTCCTTCATGTCACTACCTATCCTCCTTCCTTGCTTTTTTTGATAGTAGCTATCACCATCTAACATATTTAATTACTTTTTATTGTCCATTTCCTCCAAAAAGAATAAAAGCTCCACAGAGATTTTTTCCTCTTTTGTTCACTGCTTTATCCCAAATGTTGAGAACAGTGCCTGGTACATAGTAGATACTCAATAAATATTTGCTGTCGAATGAATCTACAGATGCTGTATCTGAGGAAATACTAAGGTATTACCTTTGGTGCTAAGGTGGTGAATAAAGCTCAGAGTCATTTGGAAACTTTTAAGTGCTCATGGAATGAATGACTGCTGAAATATAAGATGCCCAGAGGTAACAAGGGAAAAGTAAGATGAGACCTCTGTGGCTCAATTAGGATGACAGGTGTTTTTTCACTCTTTTCTGATTATGTTCCTGTCTTTTGACTTGGGATGTAACTTGTTATGATGATGGAGGGAAGGGTGCTGAAACTGGCAGTGGATTGTGAAATATTATATGGGAGATGGTTCAAAATATGCCTTTTAGAGCCAGGTGGGAGACACTCATGAGGAAGACATTATCTCATTACTTAAATCTCCTATGTGTATCCTGCCAGTTTCTCGCTTATTTACATTACTCATTACTTCAAGGCTGTTATAGGGGCTGTCTATAGGGGGTTTCTGATTCTGGCAGAATATATAAATTGACAGCAGAATATATTCACCATACACTGAATTTTAAAAGAAGATTATAAAATACTATAAAGATGGTAATCTTGTCTAGTTAGAAAAAAACCTGCTTTTTATTATTTATCTATCTAAAGATATATGTGCCAAGAAAATGTGATGGAAAAATATATACCATGGCCCTAACCATGAGTATCTCTGGATGTTAGGACTATATTTTCATTGCTTTTCCTTTTGCTTACCTGTATCTCTATTTTCTAATTTCCTACTGTGAATATATTATGCTTTTATAATAAAAATAAATTGTTAACATGGTTATGGAGTTATTAAGCTGTCTGAAGGTATGGGTAGCTTGTAGGCAATGACCGTGGAGTCTCAATTTTGGAAATGACTTTTAAGTTATAAAGCGAACCGCTGCAATATACTTGCCAAGTGGTTTTCTACTTGTACGCTTTTGACGGCTGAGAGCGCACTGCCTTCTGAGTCAGCCTATACAACATGCCTGCCTATGACTTCCACGCAATGGAGGTTCCACCCTTTGGAGTCATGGATTCTGCATTTTTGCAATAGCCACCTACTTGGTCTTCCTGCTTCCACTCTTGCCTCTTGATAATCTATTCTCAGCAAATTGATCCCCGCAAAACCCAAGTCATATTATGTCACTCTTCTGCTCAAAACCCACTTGCCAGCTCCTTCAGAGAAAAGTCAAGGACTTCCCATGACTTACCAGGCCCTACATCATCTAATCCTTCTCCTATATGAAAACCAGCTCCCTTAATAATTGCGTATGTTTTTGACACCCATCACTTTTCTGGGCATTTCATTGGGATATTATTCTCCTTTTAGTTTTCTTTTATAGTGTTTGTTCTTTGAGGTGAACACAGTATTCCTGGGATTACTGAACATCACAGAGCAGAGGATAATGTTTTCTTCCTTGTTCTGGGTATTTTACCTCTTTTAATTCAGCCCAAATTTGAATTATCCTGTTTTGATGACTTGTCAAGAGTACAAAGAAAGAAAGATCATTACAAAGTTCTAGTTTCTCATTTATACATGGTTCATGGCTAGAGAATTTTCTAGGTCTATCACTCTCTCTCTCTCTCTCTCACACACACACACACACACACACACACACACACACACACACACACACACACACACACACACACCCCTGTATATAGTACTGGAAGCGGAAGAAGGGCAGAAAGAAAGCATAAGGAGGATTTGATAATAGGGATTGAAACTTCGGAAAAAACAAAAGCTGTCTTGGTGCTAGAAGTATCACTGATACAATTAAATGTATTCTAGTTCTTTGAATTTTTTATAGCTATAATCTATCTTTAATTTAATGAGACTAAATTGTCTTCTGTGGAAGGAACACTGTGGTAGGCATTGTTGGTGAAGATGGAAAGCAAAAAATATGAGAGGAGTTAAAGAACTTTTCCCCCAGAAAACACTTTGTCTAGTGAGGGGTAGCATAAATGCTTGAAACAGATATTATAAAGCATCCTGAGAACAGACACAATGTACCGTAAAATTAACCATAGACATAGGGCTTCAGAGGATTAGTAAATTAAGGGGTGATGAGAGGGCACTGGTGTTCATATTCCACTCAATAAATATTTTTTGAATACCTCCTCTGCAAATGACTATGCTGAGTTCTACGGAAATATATAAAAAAGAATAAAACATTGACCTTACCCTTGGTGTCTGTGGCTCAGTGGAATGCAAGCTTAAACAGATATAGGAGTTTTTAAAGGCTTGGGCAAATGTTCACGATAACTTTAAATAAATGGCACACAAAATTGCATATGCAGTATGATTTCAACTGTATAAAAAGTTCCGAGAAGATTAGAAGAAACTATGCTGAAATGTTAAAATTAAAAAATAAATCACATCAGGGTGGAATTATGGTGATTTCCCAGCCCCACCCCACCCAAGTTCTTTATACTTTTATGTACTTACCAATTTTCTGTTGTAAAATGTGTCCTTATGTTTTGCAATCATTAAAAAAAGTTAATTCCACCTAATTTACTGACATTTTTGTTTTGTACTTATTGTCATAGCTTTTGACCAACTATTCTTTTTTAACAAATACTTGATTTGTGCTTTTCTAATTCTTTCACATCTTGTGTTTCTCTTTCTGACCCCCTAGCTCCCAACTTTGTGTTTCTAAGACTCCATCCTTAGCCCTTACCTCTCTCTGGGACTACTCTGTACAGAGGCTAAGGGGTCTCTCGCTCTGGGACTACTCTGTACCATCTGTGACCTTGGCAGTACGTCCAATTCCTGAATCATGACACTGGAATCCTGACCTCTCTAAGGGGTATCAGGAGCCAAAGTGCTCCCCTGTCACATACACGTGCTCTGGCCCTTCCACAACAGATCATTTCAAAGATAATGTGAGGCAGTGGGGCAAAAAGATGGAACTGGGTCTTAACTGATCTGAGTGTTTCTTCGTTTGTAAAATTGTAGTGAGGGTTATTATGAAGCTTCAAAGAGTTAAAACATGTGACGCACCCAGCATGGTGCCCACATGCAACAGCTGCTCTAGGAAAGATCTTTCCCATCTCTTCCCCCTTCCTCCATTTCTACCATCTGCCTAAAGACAAGAATGACGATCTTCAGGGCATACTGTCTGCGATTCTTATTATATACATCTATTAAAGATCCAGTTAATCTGTTTTGGTTGCCATCAAAGCAAAGGATTGCCATCAAAATGTCTATTTATGCAAACAAAATGGAGTACTTTATTGATCCGCCAATTAGTAGTGTTCTACTGTTTTGGTCTAGTCTCAGCTTTTGGGAGTTTCTTCTGCAGTTAGCAGAATGTCAGTGAATAAACAAATAAAATAAGTGTATTTATGTGTGGGATTTATGTATTAATTTATGTATTAATGTGTGGGATTAAAACAGTAACAAAAAGGATTATTGAAATTACTTAGTCTCATTTTTTTTTTTTAACATCCTTATTAGAGTATAATTGCTTTACTATGGTGTGTTAGTTTCTGCTGTATAACAAAGTGAATCACCTATATGTATACATATATCCCCATATCCCCTCCCTCTTGTGTCTCCCTCCCACCCTCCCTACCCCGCCCCTCTAGGTGGACACAAAGCACTGAGCTGATCTCCCTGTGCTATGTGGCTGCTTCCCACTAGCTATCTGTTTTACATTTGGTAGTGTATATATGTCCATGCCACTCTCTTACTTCGTCCCAGCTTACCCTTCCCTCTCCCCATGTCCTCAGGTCCATTCTCTACGTCTGCGTCTTTATTCCTGTCCTGCCCCTAGTTCTTCAGAACCATTTTTTTCTTTTTTTGTAGGTTCCATATATATGTGTTAGCATATGGTATTTGTTTTTCTCTTTCTGACTTACTTCACTCTGTATGACAGTCTCTAGGTCCATCCACCTCACTACAAATAACTCAATTTTGTTTCTTTTTATGGCTGAGTAATATTCCATTGTATATATGTGCCACATCTTCTTTATCCATTCATCTGTCGATGGACACTTAGGTTGCTTCCATGTCCTGGCTACTGTAAAGAGAGCTGCCATGAGCATTGTGGTACATGACTCTTTTTGAATTATGGTTTTCTCAGGGTATATGCCCAGTAGTGGGATTGTTGGGTTTTATGGTAGTTCTATTTTTAGTTTTTATTTTATTTTATTTTATTTTTTTTTTTTTGCGGTAAACGGGCCTCTCCCGTTGCGGAGCACAGGCTCTGGACGCGCAGGCTCAGCAGCCATGACTCACGGGCCCAGCCGCTCTGAGGCATGTGGGATCTTCCCGGACCAGGGCACGAACCCATGTCCCCTGCATCGGCAGGTGGACTCTCAACCACTGCACCACCAGGGAAGTCCTATTTTTAGTTTTTTAAGGAACCTCCATACTGTTCTCCACAGTGGCTGTATCAATTTACATTCCCACCAACAATGCAAGAGGGTTCCCTTTTCTCTACACCCTCTCCAGTGTTTATTGTTTGTAGATTTTTTGATGATGACCATTCTTAGTCTCATTTTAATCGTTTTCTTAGTGCCTGTTTTACCTGTTTTTCTCTATCATTTATGAAGTCTGAGGATAGTAAAGTTCTGGGAAACTGCCCCAACAATATCCACTAGAGTGTTGAAAATAATTATGATTTATCTTGCCAGAGGAGACTTTTCTTTTCCCCACCCTTAGGTCCCTTGGCATTAAAGTGAGAGGCGGTGTGGTATAGTGGGGGATGTTTTGTACTTGAAGTCAGAGTAGCTAGATTTGCATTCAGGCTGCAAAGAGTGGGAAATAATTCCTGCTTCACAGAGCCACTGTGAGAGTTAAAAGTTTACATCTATGAAATCATTTTTTTTAACCCTAGGAATGTAAGTCATTATTATTTCTTAAGCTGATACACAGATCATCCAGAAATGTCTGTCTCTAGCCTTCCTGATGTAGTTAAATATTTTTTCCCCGCCATGCTTACCCTGTAAGCAATAGCAACAAAAGAAAGAGAGATAATTATCTTTAAAAAAAATTAGCAGCCAAAGAGCCTCAGCTACCATATGTTTCGTCATGTATGACTTAGCGTGGATGCTCAATAAATGTTTATTAAATGAGTAATGGATGAAACAGATTTATCCCTCTCTTGTAATAAGAATTAAGTCATGGTGACTTTTCAACACAGAGACCACCAAAATTCACTGAAGCTGTGATCAACTAGGACTAGAGCTCTTTGAATACTGCATACAATATATGCCATTAGATTTCAGCTTGGCTTCTAACTAATCTGTATTTTTTAACTAACGAGCTTTAACATTTGTTGAGTACTTTGTAGTTCTTGATGCACTTTCATTTCAATATCTCCTTTAACTTTATAGTGTTGTCTTATTCGTGTATTAGAGATGAGAAAATACAATTTAAAGAAATTAAATAACTTGTTTAAGGTAATGTGGAAGGTAAGAAGAAGAATCTGGCTGTGAACATAGGTCCTTTGGGTCCAAGCCCAGGGCACTGTGACCTAGGACTTCTTTTGCCATGGCTGCTGCTAATATGGTACTGGAGTGTTTTGCCTCTGAGTTTCCCCAGGGCCTGGGATGAGACACTGGGAGGCAATTTGGTTCTGGAGGTGTGGAGGGGGAAGCTGGCTGTTCTACAATTGCTTGCTGAGCCATCTGTTCTCTCTTCCTCTTCAGAAATGATGCAGTTGTTACTGTGGGCTGCTTTTGCTGAATACTTGGATTATGTCATTTTCCTTGTATGTCACATGTGGGGCATTTTGTGACATGCAACTCAACCTACATTGGTTTCCCTACATAATGTGATAGGTACGCACATTTGCTTTCATTTCAGTGTCTGAGCAATTTTAATGCCATTTTGACAAGAGTCACATGTCTGTGCAACAATAGAAGCCTTCACATTTCCAACTTCCCTTTTTATATGATACTCACAGAAATTGGAGGAAAAAAATAAAACACACAAATGCACACACACACACAACAAAAACAAATGAAAGAAACCTATCGATTAGGTAGAACACTGGTCCACCATGTATCATTAGCAATAATTGTGTGTGTGGTGCTGTCTGTTGTTTTACAGCTTAGTATCGAAACCTACTGATGTTTGGTAATAATTATTAACAATGGTCCTGGAACAGTTTTTAAGTGAACCAGTGGATGAAAGGCTTATGTGTGGGTGGGAGAATTAATTTTTATCACTGTAGGAATATTTGGTAAGATGATTAGAAATCAACAGACTTTGGTTATCACTGTTGCTAATTTGCTTTATGAACTTAAGGGAAGTGATTTCACCTCTCTAGGCCTCAGTTGTCCCATCTATAAGATAATGATTGCAAAAAATTTCTGATAGTTTTAACTCTGTGGCTCTATGATCAATCAATTTTGTGATATACAGGAATTAGGAATGACATGCGTGGGGCATGTTTTCAGGGAATAGAGAAATGGCTCCAAACATTCTGTTTTTTCCTTTGTGATTAGAAGGAAGTGTTACAAAAGTGTTGTCAGGTTGTGAAGATATCTCTAAGCTTAGAGTATGGAATTTATTGTTTATATATAAAGCCTACATGAGGCAACATTTTGGCAACAAAAGATTGGAAAGATTCCACTTCTGAGAATGTATTTAATGGCCTCCTGGTTTATTAGGGTATTCAGAATCCCTGAATATTACCTGACCTTTATTACCTGACCTCAAGGAAGAAACTGTGTGGGGAGAGGGGTGAAAGGTGAGAGATATATGGGAACTCTCTGTACTTTCTGTGCAATTTTTCTGTAAACCTAAAACTGCTCTTTAAAAAAGTCTATTAAAAAACTGATGGAGATTTATCAAAAGGACAGAGGTACCAGCTTGAAGGGACTCCCATTCTGGGACAATTAGAGCATCAAAATAGTGACTTTGATTGATTATAATCCCTTGAATAAAATAGAAATCCATGAGTCCGTACTGATTAGATAAATGAATAATTAAATGAGCAGGTGGAGATTGAAAAGCTCTCCCTTATATGCCAAGTAATAAATTTAGAAAGAATTATGTAATTAAAAGATCACCATTTGGCAATTATCAAAAAAAAAATGGGAGATGGAAACTCATGTGCACTACTGGTTGGAATTTACCTTTGTCAGCCATTCCACAAAGCAATGTAACAGTGTTTATTGTACATATGTACTATGGCCCAGCAATCCCACTCCTGGATAAATTCCTAAAAAGATAAAAAAGGGTTGATGTAAAAGGATGTAGTAAACAGTTGAAGATAAAGTTCACTTTCTTCCTGCAGAGAATGGATAAATAAGTTGAAAGTAAACTTGACTTTCTTCCTGCAGAGGATGGATAGGTATCATGGAATACTATGTGGTAAAAAAATCAATAAACTTAAACATATAGAGCATAGAAATAGATTTTACACACACACAGACAATACATAGTGTTGAGTGAGAAGCTTCCAAACTGTTTTCCAAAGTGGTTTTGCCATTTTACATTCCAATCAGCAGGATGTATGAGTTCCAGTTCCTCCACATCCTTACTCACAGTTGATATGGTCATTTTATTTAATTTTAGCCTTTCTAATAGGCAAGGAATGGTATCTCATTGTGGTTTTCATTAGCATTTCTCTAATAACTGATTATGTTGAGGATTTTTTTTGTGTGCTTATTTTCCCTCTATATATCTTTTTTAATTGTTCAGATCTTTTGTGCACTTTTAATTGGGTTATTTTCTTATTGAATTCTGAATGTTCTTTATATATTTTAGATTTAAGTCCTTGATCATATATTGTATTTGTATAAATACTTGTATTTATATATCCTATGTATACTTGTATTTATGTGTTTGTATTCCTATATACTTGTATGTCCTAAATACAAGTACTTTGCAAGTATGTTTTTGTAGTCTGTGATTTGTCTTTTCACTGTCTTAACAATGTCTTTCAAAGAGCAGAAGTTTTAAATTTTGATGAAGTCTAAGTTATCATTATTTTCTTTTATGGATTGTGCTTTTGTTTTCCTATATAAGAAATTTTTGCATAACTCAAGATCACAAAGATTTTCTCCTATCTTTTCTTCTCCAAGTTTTATAGTTTTGGGTTTTACATTTATGTCTATGATCCATTTTGGGTTAATTTTTGTAGAAGATGCAAAATATGGATCAAAGATTATTTTAAAAATATATAAGCTAACTTTTGTAGCACCATTGGTTGAAAATGATTTTTTTCTCCAGTGAATTACCTTTGCATCTGTTAAAAAATTAGTTGTCCATATTCATGTTGGTCCATTTCTGGACTCTTTATTCTGTTCCATTGATCTACTTTTCTATCTTTTCATCAATAAACACCATTTTGATTGCTGTGGCTTTGTAATAAGTCTTTAAATTAGGCAATGTTAAATCCTCAAATTTTCTTTCTCTTTTTAAAATTTGTTTTGGCTATTCTAGGTCCTTTGCATTTTTATATGAACTTTAGAATTGGTTTTGTCAATAACTAGAAAAAAGCACACTAGAATTTTCATTGGGAGTATGTGAAGTCTACAGATCAATTTAGGAAGAGTTGATCTTAACAATGTTGAGTCTTCCAATTTATGGACAAGGTATACCTCTCCATTTATTTAAATTTTCCTTAATTTCTCTCAACAATATTTTTTATAATTATTGCTCATATTTTTTTTTCAGATTTATCTGTAAGTAAGAAATCCGTTTTTTGACATAGTAAAGCCATCAATATATTTTTTTAATCTTATGGTTTGTGCATTTTGGATCTTATTTAAGAAAGCATTTCATATCTCTAGGTCACAAAGATATTCTCATATTTTATTCTGTTAGCTTTATAACTTTATATTTTGTAGGACGGTCTTTAATTCATCTTGAGTTCACTTTTGCATATGGTGTAAGGCAGGGAGTCCAACTTTATTTTTATTGATATAGTGAGCCAGTCTTTCCAGTGTCATCTAGACAATTATTTTCCCCTTGTTTTGAAATGCACCTTTATCATATATCAAGTTTCCATACAAACATAAATTTATTTCTGAGCTCTCTGTTTGATTCCATTGACCTAATTGACCTTCACCAGTACCATATTGTTTTAATTCCGTTATCTTTTTAGAATGTCATAATATCTGGTTAGAGGGAATCTCTCCCTCTCTTCTCCTTTTCTTCAAAAATTTATAAGCTATTTGGGGACTTTTATAACCCCTTATAGAGTTTGGATTATTTGTTTAAATGTTTTTAAAATGCTGATGTTTTCTTTGTGACTGCATTGACTTTGCAGATTAAGTGGGAAGAACTGACTAAGTTAATCATCTCTCCATGAATCTGATATATCATTCCATTTACTGAAATCGTTGATGTTTTTACTGGAGTTTTCCTTTGTTCTTTGTTAGGTTGACTGCTAGATACCGTTTAGCTCTTTTGTTGCAACTATGTTGCATTATTATCTAACACATAGTTGGTATTTGAATGCTATTGATTTTTATAGGGGTCTTGTTTCTGACAACCTTGATGAATTCTCCATTTAGTTATATTTATCTATTTCATTCCATTGTGGTCAGAGAACATAATTTGTATTATTTCAATCCTTTTGCATTTGTTGAGATTTTTTTTTGTAGCCTCATATATGGTCTATCCTGGAGAATGTTTAATTTGTGCTTGAGAAGAATATATATCCTGCTGTCATTGGGTGGAGTATATTCTGTTGATGTCTTTTAGGTGTAGTTGGTTGATAGTGTTGTTCAAGTCTTCTCTTTCCTTTTTGGTCTTGTGTCTAGTTGTTGTATCCATTATTAAAACTGAAATACAGAATTCTCCAACTAATACTGTTGAATTGTCTATTTCTTCCTTTAACTTTGTCAGTTATTGCCTCATGTATTCATTGTTAGGTTCATTTGTATTTATAATTGTTATGTCTTTCTGATGAATTGACCCCTTTCCCATTTAAAAATGTTTTTCTCTGTCTCTATTAACTATTTTTGACTTAAAGTCTAGTAGCTGTTGTTTTTATTTTTCTTTCTGATACTAGTATAGCCACTCCAGGTCTACTTTGTTTACATGGCATGCTGCTTTCTATCCTTGTCTCTTCAACCTATTTGTCTTTGAATCTTTGCATGTATCTTGTAGAGAACACATATAGTAGGCTCATGTTTTTGTTTTTAACCATTTTGCTGATCCCAGCTTTTTAATTGGAGTGTTTAATCTATATATAGTTACTGTAATTACTCACACAGTAGTATTTGTGTCTGCCATTTTATGTTTGCTATTTGTTTTCTACATGGTTTAAGTCTTTTTCTCCATCTGTTGTTCTATTACGGCTTTCTTTTGTGTTAAATAGATATTTTTAAATGTACCATTTTAATTCCTTTGTCGTTTCTTTTACTGCATATTTTTTATTAGTTTCTTACTGGTTGCCCTGGGGATTAACATGTTATAACAATCCATGCTGGATTAATACCCACTTAATTTCAATTGTATAAATTTTTTTTCTCCCATATAGTTTCATTCCTCACCCCCACCTCCTATGTGCTATTATGATCATACAAACTACATCTTTATACACTATAAGCCTATCAACACAGTTTTCAAATTACTGCTTTGTGCAGTTGTCTTTCATTTTTATTTTATACAGCAGGTTCTTATTAGTCATCAATTTTATACACATCAGTGTATACATGTTAATCCAAATCGCCCAGTTCATCACACCACCCCCCCACACCCCCGCTGCTGTCCCCCCTTGGTGTCCATACGTTTGTTCTCTACATATGTGTCTCAATTTCTGCCCTGCAAACTGGTTCATCTGTACCATTTTTCTAGGTTCCACATATATGTGTTAATATACGATATTTGTTTTTCTCTTTCTGACTTAACTTCACTCTGTATGACAGTCTCTAGATCTATCCACGACTCAACAAATGACCCAATTTCGTTCCTTTTTATGGCTGAGTAATATTCCATTGTATATATGTACCACATCTTCTTTATCCATTCATCTGTCAATGGACACTTAGGTCGCTTCCATGACCTGGCTATTGTAAATAGTGCTGCAATGAACATTGGGGTGCATGTGTCTTTATATATATATATATACATTTTAAAGTAATAACTAGAATTATGACTTATAACATTATACCAGAACATATAAGATTTTTAGAAATTTCATGTAATGTCTGAAACATTTATATTAACATATTTGCATGCAAATAACCTAAAGAAAGTTTAGTATTAGTTTTTTTTGTTTGTTTTTTTGTTTTTTTATACTGCAGGCTCTTATTAGTCATCAATTTTATACACATCAGTGTATACATGTCAATCCCAATCACCCAATTCGGCACACCACCATCCCCACCCCTCCGTGGTTTTCCCCCCTTGGTGTCCATACGTTTGTTCTCTACATCTGTGTCTCAACTTCTGCCCTGCAAACCGGTTCATCTGTACCATTTTTCTAGGTTCCACATACATGCATTAATATACAATATTTGTTTTTCTCTATCTGACATACTTCACTCTGTATGACAGTCTCTAGGTCCATCCATGTCTCAACAAATGACTCAATTTCGTTCATTTTTATGGCTGAGTAATATTCCATTGTATATATGTACCACATCTTCTTTATCCATTCATCTGTCGATGGGCATTTAGGTTGCTTCCGTGACCTGGCTATTGTAAATAGTGCTGCAATGAACATTGGGGTACATGTGTCTTTTTGAACTATGGTTTTCTCTGGGTATATGCCCAGTAGTGGGATTGCTGGGTCATATGGTAATTCTATTTTTAGTTTTTTAAGGAACCTGCATACTGTTCTCCATAGTGGCTGTATCAATTTACATTCCCACCAACAGTGCAAGAGGGTTCCCTTTTCTCCACGCCCTCTCCAGCATTTGTTGTTTGTAGATTTTCTGGTGATGCCCATTCTAACTGGTGTGAGGTGATACCTCATTGCACTTTTGATTTGCATTTCTCTAATGATTAGTGATGTTGAGCAGCTTTTCATGTGCTTCTTGGCCATCTGTATGTCTTCTTTGTAGAAATGTCTGTTTACGTCTTCTGCCCATTTTTGGATTGGGTTGTTTGTTTTTTTAATATTGAGCTGCATGAACTGTTTATATAATTTGGAGATTAATCCTTTGTCCGTTGATTCTTTTCGCAAATATATTCTCCCATTCTGAGGGTTGTCTTTTCATCTTGTTTATGGTTTCCTTTGCTGTGCAAAAGCTTTTCAGTTTCATTAGGTCCCATTTGTTTATTTTTGCTTTTATTTCCGTTACTCTAGGAGGTGGATCAAAAAAGATCTTGCTGTGATTTATGTCATAGAGTGTTCTGCATATGTTTTCCTCTAAGAGTTTGATAGTGTCCAGTCTTACATTTAGGTCTCAAATCCATTTGAGTTTATTTTTGTATAAGGTGTTAGGGAGTGTTCTAATTTCATTCTTTTACATGTAGCTGTCCAATTTTCCCAGCACTACTTATTGCATAGACTGTCTTTTCTCCATTGTATATCCTTTCCTCCTTTGTCATAGATTAGTTGACCATAGGTGCCTGGGTTTATCTCTGGGCTTTCTATCTTGTTCCATTGATCTATGTTTCTGTTTTTGTGCCAGTATCATATTGTCTTGATTACTGTAGCTTTGTAGTATAGTCTGAAGTCAGGGAGTCTGATTCCTCCACCTCTGTTTTTTTCCCTCCTGACTGCTTTGGCTATTCGGGGTCTTTTGTGTCTCCATACAAATTTTTAAGATTTTTTTGTTCTAGCTCTGTGAAAAATGCCAGTGGTATTTTGGTAGGGATTGCGTTGAATCTGTAGATTGCTTTGGGTAGTATAGTCATTTTCACAATATTGATTCTTCCAACCCAAGAACATGGTATATCTCTCCATCTGTTGGTATCATTTTTAATTTCTTTCATCAATGTCTTATAATTTTCTGCATACAGGTCTTTTGTCTCCCTAGGTAGGTTTATTCCTAGGTATTTTATTCTTTTTGTTGCAGTGGTAAATGGGAATGTTTCCTTAATTTCTCTTTCAGATTTTTCATCATTAGTGTATAGGAATGCCAGAGATTTCTGTGCATTAATTTTGTATCCTGCAACTTTACCAAATTCATTGATTAGCTCTAGTAGTTTTCTGGTGGCATCTTTAGGATTCTCTATGTATAGTATCATGTCATCTGCAAACAGTGACAGTTTTACTTCTTCTTTTCCAATTTGGAGTCATTTTATTTCTTTTTCTTCTCTGATTGCCGTGGCTAGGACTTCCAAAGCTATGTTGAATAGTAGTGGTGAGAGTGGACATCCTTGTCTTGCTCCTGATCTTAGTGGAAATGCTTTCAGATTTTCATGATTGAGAATGATGTTTCCTGTGGGTTTGTCGTATAGGACCTTTATTATGTTGAGGGAGGTTCCCTCTATGCTCACTTTCTGGAGAGTTTTTATCATAAATGGGTGTTGAATTTTGTCAAAAGCTTTTTCTGCGTCTATTGAGATGATCATATGGTTTTTATTTTTCAATTTGTTAATATGGTGTAGCACATTGATTGATTTGTGTATATTGAAGAATCTTTGCATCCCTGGGATAAATCCCACTTGATCATGGTCTATGATCCTTTTAATGTGTTGTTGGATTCTGTTTGCTAGTATTTTGTTGAGCATTTTTGCATCTATATTCATCAGTGATGTTGTTCTGTAATTTTCTTTTTTTGTTGTATCTTTGTCTGGTTTTGGTATCAGGGTGATGGTGGCCTCATAGAATGAGTTTGGGAGTGTTCCTTCCTCTGCAATTTTTTGGAAGAGTTTGAGAAGGATGGGTGTTAGCTCTTCTCTAAATTGTGCAGTTGGTCTTTTAACTCAGATTGGAGAAGAAAAGATTTACAAACAATATACATTTATGGTATCTTTTATATTTACCTCTGTAGTTACCTTTACCTGTGTCCTTTTTTCTTCTTGTGGATTCAATTTATGGTCTAGTGTCCTTTCATTTAAGTCTGAAGGACTGACTCTTTAGTATTTCTTGTAAGGTAGGTCTGCTTATGACCAATTCTCTGTTTTTGTTAATTTGGGAGTGTTTTAATTTCCCCTTCATTTTTGAAGAATAGTTTTGCTGGATATAGAATTCTTGACAGTCTTTCAGCACTTGAAAATGTCATACCACTGCCTTCTGTCCTCCCTAGTTTCTGATGAGAAATCAGCTGTTAGTTTTACTGAGAATATTTTGAATGTGATAGTTTCTTCTCTCTGCTGTTTTCAAGATATCCTCTTTGACTTTTCTTTGACAGTTTGATTATAATGCAACTTAGTGTGGATCTCTTTATTCTACTTGGAGTCCATTGAGCTCCATGGATGTGTAAATTATCGTTTTTTGCTATTTCTTCAAATATTCTTTCTACTCTTTTCTGTCTCTTCTCTCCTTCTGGGAGTCTCATATGTGTATATTGGTAGGCTAGATGGTATTCCACAGGTCTCTGAAATTCTACTTATTTTTCCTCATTCTTTTTTTTTTTTTTTTTGCCTGTCGCTCTCTTACTTTATATTTTTATTTTTTACATCTTTATTGGAGTATAATTGCTTTACAATGGTGTGTTAGTTTCTGATTTATAACAAAGTGAATCAGTTATACATATACATATGTTCCCATATCTCTTCCCTCTTGCGTCCCCCTCCCTCCCGCTCTCCCTATCCCACCCCTCCAGGCGGTCACAAAGCACAGAGCTGATCTCCCTCTGCTGTGCAGCTGCTTCCCACTAGCTATCTACCTTATGTTTGGTAGTGTATATATGTCCATGCCTGTATCTTGCTTTGTCACAGCTTACCCTTCCCCCTCCCCATATCCTCAAGTCCATTCTCTACTAGGTCTGTGTCTTTATTCCTGTCTTACTCCTAGGTTCTTCATGACATTTTTTTTTCTTAAATTCCATATATATGTGTTAGCATACGGTATTTGTCTTTCTCTTTCTGACTTACTTCATTCTGTATGACAGACTCTAGGTCTATCCACCTCATTACAAATAGCTCAATTTCGTTTCTTTTTATGGCTGAGTAATATTCCATTGTATATATGTGCCACATCTTCTTTATTCATTCATCCAATGATGGACACTTAGATTGCTTCCATGTCCTGGCTATTGTAAATAGAGCTGCAATGAACATTTTGGTGCATGACTCTTTTTGAATTATGGTTTTCTCAGGGTATATGCCCAGTAGTGGGATTGCTGGGTCATATGGTAGTTGTATTTGTAGTTTTTTAAGGAACCTCCATACTGTTCTTCACAGTGGCTGTATCAATTTACATTCCCACCAACAGTGCAAGAGGGTCCCTTTTCTCCACAGCCTCTCCAGCATTTATTGTTTCTAGATTTTTTGATGATGGCCATTCTGACTGGTGTGAGATGATATCTCATTGTAGTTTTGATTTGCATTTCTCTAATGATTAATGAAGTTGAGCATTCTTTCATGTGTTTGTTGGCAGTCTGTATATCTTATTTGGAGAAATGTCTATTTAGGTCTTCTGCCCATTTTTGGATTGGGTTTTTGTTTTTTTGTTATTGAGCTGCATGAGCTGCTTATAAATTTTGGAGATTAATCCTTTGTCAGTTGCTTCATTTGCAAATATTTTCTCCCATTCTGAGGGTTGTCTTTTCATCTTGTTTATAGTTTCCTTGGCTGTGCAAAAGCTTTGAAGTTTCATTAGGTCCCATTTGTTTATTTTTGTTTATATTTCCATTTCTCTAGGAGGTGGGTCAAAAAGAATCTTGCTGTGATTTATGTCATAGAGTGTTCTGCATATGTTTTCCTCTAAGAGTTTGATAGTTTCTGGCCTTACATTTAGGTCTTTAATCCATTTTGAGCTTATTTTTGTGTATGGTGTTAGGGAGTGATCTAATCTCATACTTTTACATGTAGCTGTCCAGTTTTCCCAGCACCACTTACTGAAGAGGCTGTCCTTTCTCCAGTGTACATTCCTGCCTCCTTTATCAAAGATAAGGTGACCATATGTGCGTGGGTTTATCTCTGGGCTTTCTATCCTGTTCCATTGATCTGTCTTTCTGTTTTTGTGCCAGTACCATACTGTCTTGATTACTGTAGCTTTGTAGTATAGTCTGAAGTCAGGGAGCCTGATTCCTCCAGCTCCGTTTTTCTTTCTCAAGATTGCTTTGGCTATTAGGGGTCTTTTGATTTTCCATACAAATTGTGAAATTTTTTGTTCTAGTTCTGTGAAAAATGCCATTGGTAGCTTTGATAAGGATTGCATTGAATCTGTTGATTGCTTTGGGTAGTAGAGTCATTTTCACAATGTTGATTCTTCCAATCCAAGAACATGGTATATCTCTCTATCTGTTTGTATCATCTTTAATTTCTTTCATCAGTGTCTTATAGTTTTCTGCATACAGGTCTTTTATCTCCTTAGGTAAGTTTATTCCTAGGTATTTTATTCTTTTTGTTGCAATGGTAAATGGGAGTGTTTCCTTAATTTCACTTACAGATTTTTCATCATTAGTGTATAGGAATGCCAGAGATTTCTGTGCATTAATTTTGTATCCTGCTACTTTACCCAATTCATTGATTAGCTCAAGTAGTTTTCTGGTAGCATCTTTAGGATTTTCTGTGTATAGTATCATATCATCTGCAAACAGTGACAGCTTTACTTCTTCTTTTCTCATTTGGATTCCTTTTATTTCATATAATCATTTTCACAATGTTGATTCTTCCAATCCAAGAACATGGTATCTTTCCATCTACTTGTATCATCTTTGATTTCTTTCATCAGTGTCTTATAATTTTCTGCATACAGGTCTTTTGTCTCCTTAGGTAGGTTTATTCCTAGATATTTTATTCCTCATTCTTTTTTCATTCAATTCCTCAGACCAATTTCAATCAACATAACTTCAAGTTCACTGATCATTTCTTCTGCTAGTTCAAATATGCTGTTAAGCCCTTTTAGTGAAATTTCATTTCAGTTATTTTACTTTACAAAGCCAGAATTTCTATTTGTTTTTTAAAATAATTTCTATTTTTTTTATATTCTCTAGTTTATGAGACATTTTTTCATACTTTAGTTCTTTAGACATGGCTTCCTTTGGTTCTTTGAATGTATTCATAATAGTTGATATAAAGTCTTTTTCTAGAAAGACCAACATCCATGCTTCCTCAGGACAGTTTCTATTGACAGTTTGTGTGTGTGTGTGTGTGTGTGTGTGTGTGTGTGTGTGTGTGTGTGTGTGTATGGATCATACTTTCTTAGCATGTAGTATAATTATTTTTGTTAAAGCTAGACATTTATAATAATATAATGTGGCAACTTTGGAAATCAAATCCCTCCTCCCCCAGAGTTTATTGTTGCTGTTTGCTTACTTAGTGACTTTCCTGAACTAATTCTGTGAAGTCTGTGTTCTTTGTTTTATGTGGCCACTAAAGTCTCTGCTTAGTTAGCTTAATGATCAGATAATGTTTGGATAGATATTTCCTTAAATGTTTTGCCAATAATTTTCCAAGCCTTGGCTGAGTGACTCAGTTTGTGTGTTGAGCACAGTTTTAACACAGCCAGACAGTTTACAATTCTGCCTTAGCCTTCACCTCCTGCTTGCACAGAACCTCAAGTTCAGAGGTGATAAATTACGGACTTCTTAGGTCTTTTCTGGATATGTGCATTGCTCTGTGTATGCATGTAGCTTTCTGGATTCCAGGAATATGTTGTAGCTTTTCAAAGCCCCTTATGGATATCTTATTTCCCAGATTTTCCTTTTATGTCTTTTTAATTGATTTATAATTAATGTACAATATTATATTAGTTTCAGATGTACAACATAGTGATTCAATATTTTTATACATTGTGAAATGATTACCACAATAAGTCCATCTGTCACCATACAAAGTTGTTACAATATTACTGACTATATTGCCTATGATTATGTTATATCCTCATAACTTATTTATTTTATAGCTGGAAGCTTATACCTCTTAATCCCCTTCTCCTATTTTGTTCATCCCTTCATCCCCCTCCCCTCTGACAACCAGCAATTTGTTGTCTGTATCTATGATTCTGTTTTATTTTGTTTGTTCATTGGTTTTGTCTTTAGAATTCCACATATAAATGAAATCATACAGTATTTGTTTTTCTCTGTCTGACTTATTCCATTTAGCACTAGAATAATACCCTCCAGGTCCATCCATGTTGCCACAAATGGCAAGATTTCATTTCATATATATCTCACATCTTTTTTATCCATTTGTCTATCAATGGACACATGTTGCTTTCATATCTGGCTGTTATAAATAGTGCTGCAATTAACATAGGGGTACATATATCTTTTCAAATTAAAGTTTTTTGTTTTCTTCTGATAAATACCCAGAAGTAGAATTGCTGGATTTTATGGTAGTTTTATTTTTATTTTTGAGAAACCTCCGTATCATTTTCCATAGTGACTGCACCAATTTACATTTCTACCAACAGTGCACAAGTGTTTCCTATTCTCCACATCCTTGGCAACACTTGCTGTTTCTTGCTTTTTGTTTGTTTGTTTGTTTGTTTGTTTTAAGAATATGTTGGGGGTAGGAGTTTATTAATTAATTAATTTATTTTTGCTGTATTGGGTCTTTGTTTCTGTGTGAGGACTTTCTCTAGTTGTAGCAAGCAGGGGCCACTCTTCATCGCGGTAAACGGGCTTCTCACTGTTGCGGCCTCTCTTGTTGCGGAGCACAGGCTCCAGATGTGCAGGCTCAGTAGTTGTGGCTCATGGGCCTAGTTGCTCCGCGGCATGTGGGATCCTCCCAGACCAGGTCTCGAACCCATGTCCCCTGCATTAGCAGGCAGATTCTCAACCACTGCGCCACCAGGGAAGCCCCTGTTTGGCTTTTTTGGTAACAGCCATTCTGATATGTGTGAGGTGGTATCTTAGTGTAGTTTTTATTTGTATTTACCTGATGATTAGTGATACTGAGCAACTTTTTCATGTGCCTGTTGGCCATCTGTATGTTTTCTTTGGAAAAATGTCTATTCAGGTCCTCTGCTCATTTTTTAATTGGGTTGCTTGTTTTTTGATATTGAGTTGTGTGAGTTCTTTATATATGTTAGATATCAACCTATTATTGGATATATCATTTGCAAATAGCTTCTTTTATTCAGTAGGTTGCCTTTTCTTTTTCTTGGCAGTTTCCATCACTATGCAAAAGCTTATTAGTCTGATGTAGTCCCATTTGTTTGTTTTTACTTTTGTTTCCCTTGGCTGAGGAGACATATCCAAAAAAATATCATTAAGACTAATGTCAAAGAGCTTACTGCCTATGTTTTATTCTAGGAGTTTTATGGTTTCAGATCTTCCATTGAAGTCTTAAATCCATTTTGAGTTTATTTTTGTGTGTATATGGTTGTCTAGAAAGTGTTCTAGTTTCATTCTTTTGCATGTAGCTGACCAGCGAGCAGGGGCTACTCTTCGTTGTGGTGCGCAGGCTTCTTATTGTGGTGGCTTCTCTTTGTTGTGGATCATGGGCTCTAGGCACGTGGGCTTCAGTAGTTATGACACATGGGCTCAGTAGTTGTGGCTCGCAGGCTCTAGAGTACAGGCTCAGTAGTTTTGGTACATGGGCTTAGTTGCTCCATGGCAATGGGATCTTCCCGGACCAGGGCTCAAACCCATGTCCCCTGCATTGGCAGGCAGTTTCTTAACCACTGCACCACCAGGGAAGCCCCTGCAATAGATTTCTGTATATTAATTTTATATTCTACAACTTTACTGAGTTCATTTATTAGTTCTAATAGTTTTTTGTGTGTGTGTGTGCGTGTATGTGTGTAGTCTTTAGGGTTTTCCATATACAGTATAATGTCATCTGCAAATAGTGACAGTTTAACATCTTCCTTTCCAATTTAGATGCCCTTTATTTTTTTTCTTGCCTAATTACTGTGGCTAGGACTTCCAATAATATGTTGAATAAAAGTGGTGAAAATGGGCTTCTTTGTCTTGTTCCTGATATTACAGGAAAAGCTTTCATCTTTTCAACGTTGACTATGATGTTAACTGTGGATTTGTCATATATGACCTTCATTGTGCTGAGGTATGTTCCCTCTATACTGACTCTGTTGAGGGTTTTTATCAGGTGTATCACTTTGATTGATTCGTGGATGTTAAACCATTCTTACATCTCTGGAATGAATCCCTCTTGATCATGGTGTATGATCCTTTTAATGTGTTGTTGAATTAGATTTGGTAATATTTTGTTAAGGATGTTTGCATCTATGTTTATTAGGGATATTGGCCTGCAATTTTTGTGTGTGTGTGATGTCTTTCACTGGCTTTGGTATCAGGGTAATGCTGGCTTTGCGAAATAAATTTGGAAATGTTCTTTCCTCTTCAATTTTTTGGAATAATTTGAGAAGGATAGGTATTAACTCTTCTTTAAATGTTTGGTAGAATTCACCTGTGAAGCCATCTAGACCCAACTTCTGCTTTTGGGGAGTTTTAAAATTACTGATTCAATTTTACTAGTAATTGGTCTATTTAGATTTTATATTTCTTCAGTCTTGGAAGATTATGTTTCTAGAAATGTATCCATTTCTTCTAAGTTGTCTAATTTGTTGGCACGTAATTGTTCATAGTATTTTCCTATGACCTGTTGTATATCTGTGCTGTTGATTGTAATTTCTCCTCTTTCATTTCTGATTTTATTTATTTGGGGTCTCTCTCTTTTTTTCTTGATAACTCTGGCTAAATGTTGTCAATTTTGTTTATCTTTTCAAAGAACCAACTTTCAACTTCAATGATCTTTTCTGGTTTTTTTGTCTCCATTTCATTTATTTCCACCTGATCTTCATTATTTTCTTTCTTCTACTAACTTTAGTCTTTGCTTTTTCTTCATTTTCTAGTTCCTTTAAATGTACATCTAGATTGTTTAATTGAGATCTTTCTTGTTTCTTGAAGTAGGCCTGTATTGCTATACATTTCCCTCTTAGGATGCTCTTGATACATCCCATAGATTTTGGAAATTTCTATTTCCATTTTCATTTGTCTCAAGGTATTCTTTAATTTCCTCTTTGATTTCTTCAGTGACCCATTAGTTGTTTAGTAGCATGTGGTTTTATCGCCATGTGTTTGTGCTTTTTCAGTTTTCTTCTTACAGTTGATTTCTAAGTTTCATACCATTGTGGTTGGAAAAGATCTTAAATTTATTGAGATTGCATGTTAGGCCACTTGTTTTGTGGCCTAACATGTGATCTATCTGGAGAATGGTCCATGTGCACTTGGAAGGAATGTGTGTTCTGCTGCTTTTGGATGGAATCTTCCGTATATATCTAGGAAGTCTATCTGATCCAATGTGTCCTTATTAATTTTCTGTCTGTGATCTATCCATTGATGTACATGGGGTATTAAAGTCCCTTGCTATTATTGTATTGCTGTCTATTTCAACCTTTATTTCTGTTAATATTTGCTTTACATAGTTAAGTGCTCCTATGTTGGGTGCATAAATGTTTACAAATGCTGTATCCTTTTGTTAGACTGACACCTTTATCATTACATAATGCCCTTGTCTTTTGTTATAGTCTTTGTTTTAAAGTCTATTTTGTCTGATATGAGTGTTGCTACCTCAGCTTTCTTTTTTGTTCCATTTGCATGGAATACCTTTTTCCATCCTTTTACTTTCAGTCTATGTGTGCCTTTAGATCTGTGGTGAGTCTCTTATAGGCAGCATATAGATGGGTCTTATTTTTTTATCCATTTAGCTACCCTATGTCTTTTGATTGGAGCATTTACTCCATTTACATTTAAATAAATTATCGATACGTATGTACTTATTGCCATTTTGTTAATTGTATTCTGGTTGTTTTTGTAGGTCTTCTCAGTTCCTGTCTTCTTCTCTTCGTTTCTTCCCTTGTAGTTTGATGAATTATTTTAGTGTAGTGCTCGGACTCTTTCTCCTTATTTTTTGTGTATGCATTGTAGGTTTTTGGTTTGTGGTTACCATGAGGTTTATATATATAGACCTGTATATATAGCCATTGATTTTAAGCTGATAGTCACTTAAGTTTGAAAGCATTTTAAAAGCACTACATTTTACCCACCCCCACCAATGTTTTTTGATGTCATATTTTACATCTTATAATTTTGTGTGTCCTCTGACTGGTTATTGTAGTTATAATTGATTGTACTACTTCTGTCTTTTAAACCTCATACTAGCTTTTAAGTGGGTGGTCCACTGTCTTTACTATATATTTACCTTTACCAGTGAGATTTTTTTCTTTCATATATCTTCTTGTTTCTAGTTGTGGCCTTTCTTTTCTGCTTAAAAAAGACCCTTTAACATTTTTTGTAAGGCTGGTTTAGTGGTTATGAACTCCTTTAGTTTTTACTTATGTGGGAAACTCTTTATTTCTCCTTCAAATCTAAATGACAACCTTGCCAGATAGATTATTCTAGGTTTTAAGTTTTTTTTTTTTTCTTTCTTTCAGCCCTTTAAATATATCCTTTCACTCCTTTCTGGCCTATAAAGTTTCTGCTGAAAAATCAGCTAAAAATTGTGTAGGGCTTCCCTTGTATGTGATTTATCTTTAATTTTGCCATTTTAATTATAATATGTCTTGGTGTGGGTCTCTTTGGGTTCTTCTTGGTTGAAACTCTTTATGCTTTCTTACCTGAATGTCTGTTTCCTTCCCTAGGTTAGGGCAATTTTCTGCCATTATTTCTTCAAATAAGTTTTCTGTCCCTTTCTCTCTCTTCTCCTTCTGAGACCTTTATAATGCAAATGTTAGTATGCTTGATGTTGTCTCAGAGGCCCCTTAAACTCTTCTCATTAAAAACAAATCTTTTCTTTTTGCTGTTCTGATTGGGCGATATCCACCATTTCATCATCCAGATTTCTTATTCATTGTTCTATATCATCTAATCTGCTGTTGCTTCCGTCTAGTATATTTTCATTTCAGATATTGTATTCTTCAGTTCCGATTGATTTTTACTTACATTTTCTAAGTCTTTGCCGGCGTTCTCATTGAGTTCCTCCATTCTGCTCCCAAGTTCAGTGAGCATCCTTATGACCATTTCTTTGAACTCTTTATCATGTAAATTACTTATTTCCATTTCATTAGGGGTTTTTTCCTGGTGTTTTATTTTATTCTTTCATTTGGTACTCATTCCACTGTCTCCTCATTTTGTTTGACTTTTGGTGTTTGTTTCTATGAATTAGGTGAAACACTACTTCTCCCAGTCTTGAAGAAGTGGTTTGTGTGGGAGAGTCCCCTGTGTAGACTGCTTGGGCTTTTTTGCTTTGTCAGGCTGGCTGCAGCTGGGACAGGTGCAGGCCAGGGGCAGTCCCTGGGAGTGCTGTGCTGAGGTTGCCTTGGTGGAGCTGGAGTGGGCATGGGCTGGAGGCAGTCTTGGGAGCATCACGTCAAGGCAGCCATGGCAGGACAGCTGGAGCTGGAGTGGATACAAGCTACAGGGAGTCCAGGGAGAAATCCAACAATGGTGCTTGCTAGTGCCTCTGACCCTGAAGAGGACTTCAGCAGTTCACTACCCATTTGACAGAAGCCCTAAAGTTAGTAAATGGATTTCCTTGCCGTATAGTCTAGGTACCCTTTAAACTGCTGTTTTTCACTGTTTCCCAGAGTGAGCAAGTCTGTGCTAAAGCTCCTCAGCAATATCCCTCCCTACTGCAGGTCAGTGTGTTGGGGGTGGGGTTCCTATGGATACTGTGTCTGCATCTTTCTTACCATTTCTACATGGTCCTTCTATGTGTAGAAGCTGTTCAATCAGGCCTTGGGTCTCCTTTAGGAGGAATTCCTCTGTATGTAGGTATAGATTTGGTGTTTCTGTGGAAGGAGGTGCGCTCACAGTCTTCTTATACTGCCATCTTGCACCTCTTCCTTCCTTTGACTTTTTTCAGGTCAACTTCTTTTTGGCCCCAACTTTTATCAACATTACAGGCAGCCATTGTGTTAAATGATGGTCAATTGATACTTTTTGACAAATGGCTCAGGTAAAAGTTTGTTCTCATTGAGCAAGCCCTGAATCAAGTTGTATAAAGATGAGCTTTGAAAATGGGGGTTACTACAGAAATGGCTAGACATGGCCAGTAGCAACAGTTCTCTGGAGTTGGGGCTTTTGGGCAGCTTCAAACATGTCAGCCTTCTCCAGTGGCTGCAAAGCTGCTGTTTTTCACAGCTACCATGATTATTAGATTGTTGGTTTTCAAGACTACCATGGAGATGGGAGAGGAGGATGAGAATAGAGCAAGGTAAAATACCACAAAGCTCACTGTTTTTATTAAGCCTCAGCCATTTTGCTTGAATAAATGATCTTCAGATTGTTGCAAATCTTTGGTTAATCTCCAGAGTTCTGAAAAAGTTGATTTTGACTTTTTTTCCTGGTTTTCTTGTTGCTTTTAAAATGGAGGAGCAGATTTTCAGAGGTCCTTACTTCATCATTCTGGAAGTCAGTCTCTTCCAAATGCATTTTAAATACTCATGATTTTTCTCTTTTACTTATTTAGTATTTTGGATTACAATGACAGATTTCCTTTGAATTCCTAGGGGAAAATTCATATAATCATGATGTATAATTTTTAAATATATTTTTGAATTCAGGTTGGTTAATATTTCACTTAGGACTGTTTGCATCTGTTATTTGTAGAGGTACTGGGCCAACATTTTTATTTTCTTGTTCCAATCTTATCCAGTTTCGAAAGTTTGATTATATTGGGTTGGCCAAAAGGTTCACTCATCTTTTTCCATAAGATGGCTCTAGTAGCACTTAGCTGTCTTTAACTTCATTCGAAACAATTTTGTTAGATTGTGTATGACAGCTGTCATATCAGTGTGCACTTAAAAAAAGACATCAAAATAGGTGAATTTTTGTGTAGCCATTTTAATATTGAAGATGGAAGACAAAAAGCAACATTTTTGGTATATTATGCTTTATTATTTCAAGAAAGGTAAAAAAGCAACTGAAACGCAAAAAAAGATTTGTGCATTGTATGGAGAAGGTGCTGTGACTGATCGAACGTGTCAAAAGTGGTTTGTGAAGTTTTGTGCTGGAAATTTCTCACTGGATGATGCTCCACGGTCAGGTAGACCAGTTGAAGTTGATAGCGATCAAATCGAGACATTAGTTGAGAACAATCAACATCATATCATGCGGGAGATAGCTGACATACTCAAAATATCCAAATCAAGCACTGGAAATCATTTACACCAGCTTGGTTCTGTTCATCACTTTGATGTTTGGGTTCCACATAAGTTAAGCAAAAAAACCCTCTTGACGATATTTCCGCATGCAATTCTCTACTTAAACGTAATGAAAACGTTCCTTTTTTAAAACAAATTGTGGATACTGTACAATAACGTGGCATGGAAGAGATCATGGGGCAAGCGAAATGAACCACCACCAACCACACCAAAGGCCAGTCTTCATCCAAAGAAGGTGATGTTGTGTATATGGTGGGATTGGAAGTGAGTCCTCGATTATGAGCTCCTTCCGGTAAACCAAACGATTAATTCCAACAAGTACTGCTCCTAATTAGACCAACTGAAAGCAGCAGTCAACGAAAAGCATCCAGAATTAGTCAACAGAAAATGCATAATCTTCCATCAGGATAACACAAGACCACGTGTTTCTTTGATGACAAGGCAAAAACTGTTACAGCTTGGCTGGGAAATTATGATTCATCTGCCATATTCACCACACATTGCACCTTTGGATTTCCATTTATTTAGGTCTTTAAAAAATTCTCTTAATGGAAAAAATTTCAATCCCCTGGAAGACTGTAAAAGGCACCTGGAACAGTTCTTTGCTCAAAAAGATAAAATGTTTTGGGAAGATGAAATTATGAAGTTGCCTGAAAAAAATGGTAGAGGGTAGTGGAACAAAACAGTGAACATGTTGTTCAATAAAGTTCTTGGTGAAAATGAAAAATGTGCCTTCTATTTTTACTTAAAAGCCAAAGGCACTTTTTGGCCAACCCAATATTACTGTTAGAAAATGAGTTAGACTGTTTTATCTCATTTTCTGTATTTTTTGAAAAAACTTGTATAAGATATAGATGATCTGTTCCTTGAAGTTTTGGCAAAATGTACCTATAAGTTCAACTGAACTGGGCAATATTTGGGGAAATATGTTAATGTCCTTAATGGTTTTCATGAAATTTAGGTTTATTTCTCATTCTTTTGTAACGTTTTACTTTTTCCCTCCCTTTTTTATTGCTCTCTGATCCTCCTTCATGGAGACCTAGTTTTTGCATCTGAGCAAATATCACACAAAAATTTCTGATGATGTCTTCTGCTTCCTACAGAGGATTATTTTCAGAAAATTCCTTTTTCTTTTCATTTTTAGGATGATGGACTTCTTCCCTTCTTCTGCATTATTTTTTTACAGTCCTCATTGTGTGTGTGTGTGTGTGTGTGTGTGTGTGCATGTGTGTGTGTGTGTATGTGTGTGATTTACTCATTTTCAAATGAGAGAGTTATCCATATGGAAGTTTTTACAAAAGAGCGATGGCATGGCTTCTCCTTCTTCTGTCTTCTGTGCCAAATCCCTTCATAGTTCTACAGTTCGTTGCATGCAATTTTGAGCCCAATTCTAAGTATTTATTCAGAATTCATGTAGTGTGGCTTTGCTCACCAGAGGTGCTATCTTCTGTTCTCTCTTTCAAGTTTTCTAATGTTCTGAAACAATGGAATAAATGAAAAATTGTAGTTCCCCAAATGAACTGTACTGTACCAGGCCTCTTTCTTTTTTGCACCTCCATATAATCCTTTTCTTGAGAAGAATTTCCATTTCAGCATATAATCCCTGTTAGTTTTTCTTTTTTTGTGAAACATTACTCCCCCTTTTAACAATCTGTTCCTAGAAGTACCTCCTTTGAATGAATGTAGAAAGAAGAGAGGGTTGAAAGAAAAGTCATAAAATAGGAATATCATGATATCAGAAGGATGGATGCTCAACAATCTGGTTGGCCCTGATCCTAGTTTTCTGAGGCAGGGAGGAGATTGTGAATGAGAGACAAGTGTCTTCACATTTTATTTCATGTTGTTTGAACTTTTAAGAACTATTATGTTGTTGTAAAGCAAAAGGAAGTCACCAGTTGTTTTTTCTCAATCCAGCTCCATAGGTCTTATAGATAATGAAAATTCCTCCCAGATTCTGGCATCCAGCTTGTCTGCATGTCTCAGTTTTCAGAGTTGTTTTTAATTTTGGACTTATCCTCCTTTTCGGTAATTTAACTGGGCTGCTAGAAGTAACTGCATCAAGGATTGCTAATTTGATTCCATTTTAAAAAGGAATTCCATTGCAAATGAATTTAAAAATATTTTTCAAGTTATATTAGGAATAGTTGAAGTTCACTTTGAAGTTGTTTTAATTTACAAATTAACCTATGAAGGATTTTCATTTCTGTGATATTTATATTTATTTTTCTATTCACAATTTAGCATAAATTTTGCATTCCTTTAAAACATCTCTATTCTACATTTTCATTGTTGGAATTAATAAATTGTTTTTAATTTTAATTTCTGACTACTTTTAATGATATGGAAATGGTGTAGAGCAATACTATGGATTTATATATTTATATTATCACTGACTATTTTGCTAAACTCTTTTAATAACTGATAATTTTATAGCTGATTTTAAAATATTGGTATACAATGATACTTCTGAAATTAACATTTTCTTTTTTTCTCTCTAATTTAAAATTATTTCCTTAAGTGTCATTGCATTTGTAAGAATCTGAAATGCAGTATTAATTAGTAAACAATGACAATGGGCATTTGCACTTTGTTTCTGTTGTTAATGAGAACATATTTAATGTTTTCCTCCTTTATGTAGAAAGCTAGTTCATGGGTTTAAGTAGATCCTCCTTTCAATATCTTTTCACATAGTAAGGATTTAATAGCATTTTTGTGAGGTTATAATGAAATATCTTTCTATTCCGGTATTTTCTGTTTAAGTAAATAAATTCTGATTTTTTTTTTTGAAAACCCTTTGAGCATATGTTTAAGTATGGGTTTTTATTGTTTTGTTTTGTTTTTTAATTTAATTTAATTTTTTTGAATTTTATTTTAATATAGCATGTTCTTATTAGTTATCTATTTTACACATATCAATGTATATATGTCAATCCCAATCTCCCAGTTCATACCACCACCACCCCCCCACCGCCACTTTCCCCCCTTGATGTCCATACATTTGTTCTCTACATCTGTGTATCTATTTCTGCCCTACAAACTGGTTCATCTGTACCATTTTTCTAGGTTCCACATATATGCGTTAATATACGATATTTATTTTTCTCTTTCTGACTTACTTCAATTCACTCTGTATGACAGTCTTTAGGTCCATCCACGTCTCTATAAATGACCCAATTTCGTTCCTTTTTATGGCTGAGTAATATTCCATTGTATATATGTACCACATCTTCTTTATCCATTCGTCTGTCGATGGGCATTTAGGTTGCTTCCGTGACCTGTAAATAGTGCTGCAATGAACATTGGGGTGCATGTGTCTTTTTGAATTATGGTTTTCTCTGGGTATATGCCCAGTAGTGGGATTGCTGGGTCATATGGTAATTCTATTTTTAGTTTTTCAAGGAACCTCCATACTGTTCTCCATAGTGGCTGTATCAATTTACATTCCCACCAACAGTGCAAGAGGGTTCCCTTTTCTCCACACCCTCTCCAGCATTTGTTGTTTGTAGATTTTCTGATGATGCCCATTCTAACTGGTGTGAGGTGATACCTCATGGTAGTTTTGATTTGCGTTTCTCTAATAATTAGTGATGTTGAGCAGCTTTTCATGTGCTTCTTGGCCATCTGTATGTCTTCTTTGGAGAAATGTCTATTTAGGTCTTCTGCCCATTTTTTGATTGAGTTTTTTTTTTTTTAATATTGAGCTGCATGAGCTGTTTATATATTTTAAGTACTTTTTTTTGGTTTGTTTATACTATTAATGTGATATATTGTTTTGGTAATTTTTCTTATGTTGAATATTCCTTAAATTTCTGTGACAAATTCCACTTGTTCATAGTGTATTATTTTTTAGTAAATAGCTGAATTCTCTCTGTTACTATTTTGTTTAACATTTTTACATGTTTATTAATAAATGAAATTGGCTTATAGTGGGGTTTTTTTGTACTATCTTTATCAGGTTTTATAGCCAAGATCAGAGTTTACTTATAGTTTTACCATTTTTGCTATGCTTGAAAGTGGTTTATAATAATTGATATTATTCCCTGATCATTTTATATAATTTATCTATGAACTCATATAATCCCTCTGCTTTCTTTGATATTATCTCCAATTTATTTTTCAGTTTTTGTTTATCATATTTTGTAAAAATAAATTATTCATTACGTAGAATTCATTTTCATACAACTGTGTATTTACTCTATTTTGTATTTTGATTTTATATTCTTCCTCACTTCTATTTAATTTATTTGCAGTTTACTCTTGATTTACTTCTTGCTGTTGGTCTATCTGTTTTTAGCAAGTAGGATCATGGTTTCATTTTTCAATTACATTTCTGTTCAATTTTCCAACTTGGCTATTTAATTTTATTTTTCTCTTTTCTTTCCTTTTTTTTTTTTTTTTGGTTTGAGTTGCCTTTTATCCTTTAAAATATTCAGCTGATTTTCTTTAACTTTTACAAAAAGATGACTAACATCATGACTTTTTTCTCTGCAAGTTACTTTTGCTGCATTCAGTAGACACATTGAGTTTTCAACGGCATCATTTTCTATATTGTCTGATATTGTCTTCTTAATTATTGTTCTATAAATACATTGTGTTTATGGGATTTTTAAAATATTCAATGGTGTTCACATTCTTGCTATTAACTTCATAATAGCAATTTTTGTGGCTTGTTCTATATACAACTTTGTCAGAGCACCTAAAGTTTGTATGACTTGGGGATGGTAAGCTCTCTTCAAAAACTGTAGAGAGCAATGATGGATGAAGAGCCTATTTAGCTCTCTCCTTTAGCTGATTTATTAAGGTCAAGGTCAATAACCTTGTTATTATTTTTTTCGTAACCTTGTTATTAAAGTTAATGTGTGAAAAACAGAATTACCAATGTATCTCTGTGGGTTACACATACAATAAACTGTGGTAAATGGCTATATTATGCTGTAGGAGCTTTCATGTAAACCTCATTTTCTTAATTCTTTATTTCTGTACACCATTTCATAGTTTTACAGAGACATTTTCATAGATACTTGCATTTGATCCCCGTAAGAACCCTATGAAACAGGCAAGTAGGCATGTGGTGTTAATGTATTTTACACATGAGAGAATTAAGGCGTATGGAAGCCAATGCTTTACTCAAGTCAGTAGGTTAATTAGTGGAATATCTGGATGTAGAACTCAAATCTCTTGCCTCCTAGTCCTATGCTTATTGCACAATGTCACAGTGCTCCAAGTTGATCCTAAACTTAAACACTGCAGTGTGGATTCTTTTCTAGTAGTTGGCTACAAATGGTATATAATTTTAATAACATATGCTTATTTCCAGAGAAAGGGTTTTACTCTCATTCTATGCCAATGTTATTTTAATGTGTGACATTACATAGCAGGCTGCATACTCTTACATGAAAAAATTCTAGGAAAAAATGTTTGCCTGTATCTATTTTTGCAGATCTATTCTAATTTAAGGAATCATGATGATTGAAAACCCACACTTCAGAACAATTTAGAATAAAAATTTTTGTTACATCTTGACTTTTACCTCCTTTGAAGCCAATGTAATTCTAATGGAAATCTAGGGAGATATTTTAAATTTCCACCCTGAATTTCATGAATGAAGTCACAGGACAGGTGTGTGTTAGAATCCTATAATTTCCTTCCTGTCTCACCATACCAGAGAACTCATCAGTGGAGCTGCTTCTCAGGCATGAGACCTACTTTAACAATTGTAGCTGTAATAATACCTATTCATTCCTCTACTCAGCACTTCAAAGTTTACAAAGCCCATTCCCAGATGCTCTTTTTAAACTCCTATGTGAAAGATTGGTCAAGGGTTATTAGCTCCATTTTACAGATGAGAAAATAGACTCAGGGGTATGAAAGGTCCTGCCTAAATTCATAATGGGTGGAGTTCTGGCTTAAACCCATGTCCTTTGGCTCACTGTTTGGGACCCTTTGTACCATGCCATACCTCCTTCAGTGTGGTCAATAGGGAGATCTCTTTGAGAACTGGAATGCTAAAGGTTTAAATTGTTCCAGACTATAGTAGCAAAGTCAGTGAGAACTTTGTAAGACTGAAGAACAGAAGGAAACAATTTTTTTACAAGATGTTATGAAATACCTTAGGATGAAAATGTAAAAGATTATGCAGTTCAATATCAGGACTTAAAAAACAAAAATGAGACACATGTATCTACCTGACTCTATTGGCATTATTTTGATAGGGAATAGTCCATTTTGATTTTTTTTGTATGTAATGTTTTTAGGTATCTATTGCATTACATCAGCTAATGTGTCCACATGCATAAACACATGCACACACATAAGATAGATGCATATGTACACATACTCAGATATGCATGTGCTCATATGTACTAAAACACTTTCTGTTGCCATTCCCCAGCAGCCCAAGAGAATTAGAACTGCCTCTAAAACAGAGTCAGAGGCTCATCTCCCAGGCCATGTCCATAGGCAACATGAGCACAAAGACTGCCCTCCAGAGTTTTAGAAAAAATCTGGCCAGTTCCCTGGACAGGCAAATAAATCAGGGCATATTCAGCTTTGTTTGCATGAGGGTGAAGTGATTTGCGGAGGTGTCTTTCTCACTTCTGAATTCAGTCCTAGGGCTGCAAAGTTATTTCTTTTCTTTTTAAACTTATTGCTATCCCTAGCTGTCTAGCTGGGTGCTTTTTTAAAGTGTACACTTGGCAACACTCTACTTCACAATAATAAATGACAGAGAGGAGGCCCTCCACTCTCGAAATCTTGGCTACACCAGCAGACAAAGACTGTCAACGATGTGCAAGTGCTTTTGTCATCGTTGTTGTACCATTGTAATAGGCGCCATTGTGTTCTTCTTCTGGTCTTTATGCCCATGAGATCATTGATGTGGCAATCCTGACAGCTACTCAGTTGTCCACTCAAACAGCTGATAAGGTCATTCTCTTGAAGGTCCATAATGATCCCCTAATTACCAAATCCAGCTCCCTATTCTTAATCTCCATACTCCTGGAAGTCTCTGTTTCTCCAGAGGAAGCAAACTGTAACCAAGAGGAGGAACTTGGGTTTGGGAATGATGGAAAGTGAGAGGGAAGGCAAATCTCTAAAGAGCCCGTAATCTGAACCTTAAACATTATAAGGCAGAAAGCAAGGACTCCAGACCATGTCCCAAGGTGGAGAAAGAAGAATGTGACAAAGATTCCCTATTTAAAATCAGATACACAGTAAGAGGAATGTGATTCCCAAAGCGTTGAGCACCAAAATTGTTAGCAGAAGTTTTTAGTTCCTTAATAAGAGTCTTTCCAAAGCATTCAATTTAATTTGCATGGAAACAACAACTCTCGTTCATATTCATATTGGTTTGTGTAGTATTTAATTAAATTATGTATTACAATGACAAATGCAACCGGCCTAAACAGGTGGCAGAAAAAACCCAGCTGGCTCTTCCTAAGCATACAGTTCATCTGACGGAAGTACATGTAGGCAGGTGTCCTAGAGAGGCCTATCAGCCCTGAGTAGTCAGCATATATTACAATATGTCTTAGAGACGAAATAGAGAACACAGGCTACCTGGGTGAGCTGGTTAACAGATTGTAGTGATTGTCCTGTCTTATTGGTCTGTCTTGCTCCTGGCCTGTACCTCCTCCTGGAACCCTTTTCTTTTCACCTCTTGCTATGGGCAATCTTTGGTGGGCAGAAGACGGGCCCCCAGCAACATCCACATCCTAATCTCTGGAACCTGTTACTATGTTACCTTACATGGCAAAAGGGACTTTGCAGGTGTGATTAAGTTAAAGATCTTGAGATGGAGAGATTAATCCTAGATAAGCCGGGTAAACTGATGTAATCACAGAGAACCTTTTCTAGCTGTGGTCAAAGGAATATAAAAAGAGATACTATATTGCTGGCTTTGCAGATGGATGAAGAGGGCCATGAGGGTGGTCTCTAGAAGCTGGAAAGGCGAGGAAGTGGATTTTCCCCTACGGCCTCCAGAAAGGAATGGAGTCCTGCTCACACCTTGATTTTAGCCCAGGGAGAGCCATGTTGGTCTTCTAACCTACAAAACTGTAAGATAATAAATTTGTGTTGCTTTTAAGCCACTAAGCATGTGATAGTTTGTTAGCAGAAATAGAAAACTAATACAAAATCTATTCAATTGTCCAGGCTCATCTTAAATTCAAAATCCTCCGTGAAGATTTCCTTAATACCTGTGATTTGGTACGAATTTTTCCTCTTTTTGACTTTGTGTCCTTTTTATTGTACTTCCCATAATTTTCCTTATATTATAGTAATCACTGGCCTTCTCTTAACACTCTTTGACTATAGGCTTTTATCAGCAGGGACTATACTTATTTTTGTACATAAATTCGGATAGTCTGTAGGTTTTGTCCTTGGATTAATGTAGACTTGTGCTGTACAGTAGTGTAGCCACTAGCCACATGTAGCTATGTAAGTATAAATTAATTTAACTGAAATAAAATAAAAAATTCAGTTTCTTAGTCTCATTACGCACATTTCAGGAGCTCAACAGCTACATATAGTTAATGGCGACTATATTGGGCAACACATATATGAAGCATTTTCATCATTTCAGAAAGTTCTATTGGATAGCACTGTTCTAGGCTGTTTCTGTATACTTGAACAATATTTCTCACCTCTTACAGAGGTGTTTTTATTGGGATGTGGCTGAGGGCTATTGTTATGCTCTGACTTTTCTTCTGAGAAGTAAGCTTTTGAAATAAGGCATTGCTGTAGGAATTCATCTGTATCAATCAGGGTCCTGGTAGGAAAGCCACACCATTCTTTCAAAGGAAGTCTTCAAGGACAAGTGTGGATAGAGTTAAGAGAACTAACAAAAAATGTTGAGGTGGCTAGAGGTTGGCAAAGTGGGAGGCTGTTACCAATTTGGACTGAAGGGTTATTGGAGTTGTGAGAAGTGCCACCCAGCATAGCTTGTGGTCCTGAAGGAATGCAGCCTCTCACAGAAACATGGCCAAAGCAGAGAGGAGCAGGGAAGGAATCTCTAACCTCTCTCTTCTCCTGACCTCCAGTCTCCAGCCAAACCCAACCTGAAGCCAACCAGCAAGGAGCCTGGGAGGGACAGTGTCCTGCAGTACAGAACAGAGAGAAAGGCAGAGAGCGAATTTGGGGTGGAGGAAGAACTGGAAAGTAGCTAGCACCATGGTTAAGGGCATTACATCACATTCCTCAACCGCATTTAGAGATATTTATTTTAGAGGTAAGTGATAAAAAAAGATAGCTACATTTTAGCATCATGAATAATAAAAATAATGCTTCCCTTTTGCCGTGGCATTCCGGAAGATTAGAGTGAACTTTATAGTTCACAGTGTGGGAGGGCATCGTGATTGCCTATCTGAGCTTGTTTTTCCCTAGCCTATAGCTCTTATTTGTATTTTATTTTGTCCTGTTGTTTTATTTTTATATTTTTCAATGCTATTGTAAGCATTTCTCTGTGTTTACATTGTGAAATGAGGCAAAAATAAAATAGACAAATAGATAAATGCCTGTTTTTTTTAATTCTCAGAATCATGTAGCATTGTCTTGCCTAGAATTGGCTTGTTTAGTTACGTGTGGAGTCAACCAGGCAGATAAATAATTTACATGGTAATTTCTATTTCTACCCATAGCTAATGCTGATTATTTTATTCCACATCTATTTCTTCTACGTGAAATGTCTGGATAACTTCTAACTATCTACATCCTCAGAGGAAAAAATAAAAGGAACTTAAACTGAAACTCTGATACTTCAAGTGAAGTTTTAACTATATGAGTCACAAACTCAAAAAAAGAGTTCTTCCATCATGTCCTGACTGTTTTGGTGAGAGTCAGGGACTTTTATGAGAGAATTTTACAGAACTAGGCAAGATGAAATAACACCTGCCTAAAATATATATCATTGTAGCTTAACACTAGTTATTTCAACTATTTTCACATTCATTTTTTGTTTCACGATGAACTGTTCTGCTTAAGTAATGGATTCTTAGATATAAAAGAATAAAATAGATATCCATTCACCTTCCTCCCATCTCTTCACTCCTAAGTGTTCTACAGATTCATTAAATTATGCTTTCATATTTTTTTGATGTTAAGAAACAACAAAAGTTATCAAATTCAGAAATTTAGTAAAAATTATCAAAATCTCCCTTTAGTCATTTTTTTTGGGGCAACATATTCTCAGTTCCCCTTTCCCATTTTTTTAATTGGTCATATATTATAAATAGGTTAGCATTTTAGACATTTACATTTTATTCCATCTGGTCATAATTTTTTCTTTATTAAAAATTTGAGGGAAAATTATATTTGAAATACTTAATGGCAAGACACATTCTATAATAATTCAGGTCCATCTTTTGGGAACTCATTGAAGGATTATTATGAACTATAATTCAGTTTTGTGAGATGGAGTATTTGTAACACCTTGAATCTATACATAAGATAAATATATATTTTTTAATTACAAAAATACTTTACTTTGAAAAAAAGCAGTTATATTTTAGAAAATGGACTAAATAAATACTCTTTCCAGATTACAAAGTTACTTTTGTTTACAAATATAAAATATTTTATGCATAATTTCATTTATAATTTTACTTGATATATTTGTGTAAAATGTTTCTATTAAGAATTTAAAATGGAACGATTAAATTCCCTTTTATATGTTTTCAATTTTGCTCTAAATGGAATTTCTAGCTGTTGAATTCTAAGGAAGAGGATATTTCTTTGTTTTCCCTTGTTTATAGGAAGCCTTAAAAATTGAGGACAGTGAAAATCATCAACACTACAGTACAGCATGGTAAATTCTTAAGTTTGCTGGAAGTAGTGACCTTCTTGGTATCAAGCAGAGAGAGAAAATTTTCATCTTCAGGAATAGAGTTGTAAAGAGAAGGAGAAAAATGTGCTTGAAGCTCATTGAAATTTGTCCAATTAATGTTTTTTCTGAGCTGACATTAGTGGTAATATCTACTTCTTCAAATGCTTGCCTATATCATCTTCACAGATGTCTATAAATTGCAGTGCCCCCTCCCTCAGATTGTGATGAATTGCAATGAATTTTCAGCAGAAGACTTTGGATTTGGTTTCCTATGTAGAGCTGTATGAAATTGCTGATATTTGACCATTTCTTTTGATTTTCAAAAGTGGTTCAAACTAATATTGCAAAGTATCTCTTATAAAGACATGGAAGAAATAGTGCTTTTTTTGGTGGGAGACTTACCTACAAAGAGGGATTTTAACTAAATATTGTAGAGGAGAATAAAAATGCTAAATGTAAGAGCAACACAGATTCTAGTAGGTGGGACCTAGAAGAAGCCAGTGGGAGACAGTGCAGAAATTCTCAGGGGAAAATGACAGGTCAGGTACTCAAATATTTCCATACACATGCACAGAAAATGTGTAACTAATATACTAACCTTGAAAGACAATACATAGTGATTCTATAAGCATCCCTCCAGGTTGGTAACACATTTTTAGGGACTGAGAGAACTGTTAGGAGTTGAAGCTAGTTAAACAATCTTTTACACCAATGGAGCTATCTCTTCTGGTTGACCTTAGTACACTAAACAAGACTCATTGGGCAACTGTATGATCATTCAATCTGTATTTCTTCTTCCGATATATAAGTATATTATGAGACACTTGGTCAGATATAATACTGGTTGAGATATAATATTTTATATCTGTGGTCTTCTTCTGTATCAAAAAAGTAGGTGAGATTTTCTGTGTCTTGTTCTTGGTGAACTTATGCCAGCTGTGTTCCACAGAGGGGACTCTGCTCAAAGTACAGTTGCCATCTTCTAACTCTTTCCTGGCTGCTAAGGGAGTAAATCCTAGCCATAGCATTTGACAAATTTGTCTTCCCCTGAGACCACCTAGCCTTTTGCTCTTTTGGAGTTTGCAATATCAAAACAATTTTCAAAGTAATTACGTAAACCAAGGAAGATGTAGTACTTTTAATCAAAAGGATACTCGCTACAGAGGTGAGAAAATGCTGTGTAAGGTAAAGATAAGGTCTCAGCAATGTCTCAGTGGATGCTCAGGAACCCTTGATGATTTCCTCTTTCTTTCCCATAGTACCACAAAAGTGAGACTGGCATTCAGCGTGCAGTTAAGGAAAGGACAGCAGGGATGGTACTATGCTTTGTTGATGAAGTGGTTAGTAGACCTCTACTTCCTAGAGCCAGGCAAGCCAGCAAATTTCTTTATGTGACTTGGTTTTATAGTTTCTGCAGAATTGGAGGGTTTTCATTTTGAGTAGCTTGAAATACAATGGCTCTTCTAATTGTTCAAAATGAAGAGAGGGGAGTAAAGGCAGCTGCAGGTTGGCCTCAGAGAGCAGAGAAAGTGGCCACTTGCCACTGCTAATACAATTCATTGGAGTCACAAGTGTGTGCAGAAAGTAACTTTTATTCTATGAATAAAAGTTTTAAGGAATCAAGACATCCTTTTTTATTTTTTTAAGACTCCTTCTTTACCCAGTTATATTTTCGAATTGATATCTATGGTTTTGCTGATTACATAGGCCCATTTACTAGGGAAAAGGGTAGGTTGAACATATCATAGGCATTCAAAATGCCAAATTGCCGTGTGTGTGTGTGTGTGTGTGAGTGAGTGTGATAGATATGCATGTGCTAGCATTTTAAACATGGCTTCAGAACTTTTATGGAACTCATACTAGTTGCTGATGATCACACTTTTCTAGTACTTTCAAACAAAAATATATGTAGTGATCCTTTGTGGGAGCTGATTACCTTTATTCTGTTTCTCTTCTCTCTTTCATTTTAGCCAGTTCATGTGATTAAAACGCTTTATTTTCTGTCCCCATGTCCTTACAGAAAGGCAGATGCCAATGTTTACAAGCTTGTATGATCTTGTATACCCTTGTGCAGTGCCTTCCTCCAAATAAGATACCTGTTGCCTTGACATCTTTCTTCATTAGAGAAGTTGAATTAGTGGGAAATAAGGCAAAGAAAAGTCCTACTGGCTCAACTTGCCTTGCTGCTACTGGGGAGGAATAACTTGGACCACCCCCATTTAGCTGTGTTGATTCCAGTGGGGATCACCAGTATTTTCCAGATAGGATCACTTTGTCAGAAATGGTCTATTTGCTGAATGAAAATGCAGCTCTGTTTTTATAGCAACCATGTTTAGTTTTCTGAAAGTGATTTACTTTGAAAAGAATCCTTGATCCATATTTCTTAATAAGCTATGCTGTGTTTTAAAATATTCACCATCAATCTTACCTATTCAAGATACTAGCTTTCTATTCTTAATTTTGTACCCAGATAAACGTTTTCTTTCCCGCTTTGTACCTACAGTGTTGCATGAGGTTGAGAAAGGATCTAGTATCTCAACAAAAAGAAACCCCTTCAGCAAATAAAGGAGATACAAAAAGGCATTTTATTAAACAAACAAAAATGCCATTGCACAATTGTGATTCTCCCTGGGAAACTTGTATTTTCTAGGTGCACTCTCTTGAAAATGGCATTAAAGAGGGTTCACACGTAAGCCCCAGTAGTTCAAGTGGGACTTAGTTCTTGGCATGATTAGCAAAGTGGGTTTTCCAACACATTTATTTGGGGGACTTTTTTTCCCTGTGAGTCTTTAATTTGGTTGCCAGACCTTTCATTAATTTTATTGTTCTGTGTTTTTTCTCATTGAGGATGTTATTGGGTAAAACTTACAGGCACATTACTCAGCCTGGCAAGAGTGAGGGATAATGACCATTTCCTGACATTCACTATTTAAGGAGATTTGCTTGTTTCCCTGTTTGATCGAGTGCACTGACATTCTTCCTATGTGTTGCTACATAGTCTAACATTTAAGGAAGACTTCATTCTAAAACATGATATTTCATCCAAACACTCGCTTGGTGTAGCTATGTAAGTAAAACCTTAGGGCCCCTGCCATGGTACCACTCTTGAGATAAGAGCAAACTTCCTACCCTTGTCCTCCCTCACCGTTTTCAGCGACCCCCCCCCCACCTTTTTGGTAGAAACTTCTCCTTCTGAGGCTAAATTAAAATCTTTATGTATTTTTCTTCTGAATCCAGGTTCATGTGACTGACCATAGATGGAAAAAGGCTCATGGGTTAGCGCAGAGCCTACACCGAGCATCAATACAAACTACTTCCTCCCTGTAGGGCAGATCCCCTAAATATATCACCTTTCATTGGCTTCACCTTGCCCTCAAACTCCCTCAGCCAAACTAGTCTTGAGTCTTGTCTTTTGGCTCAAAGGATTGACCATTTTTGCTCCTCTCCAAGTCCGCACGTCTACAAGCTTTTATCTCCATGACCAGCTAAGTGCTACTTTATCCACAGAGCCTCTCATGAGCCTCCTTGTTCCTCATATGAAAGTAATCTCTTTCTTTTTAAAATTTTTAGCACTTAACAATTTTCTCATCTGTCTCTGAGTGTTTTCTCCTTGTTCTTGTAGTTGTTTTACTGCATTATTTTCATATTAGAAACTAAGGTACTCAAACAGGAATCATGCATGATTCTCTGTACCAGTCCTGGTCTCTGGCACAGACCCTGATACATAGAAAGTGCTCAGATACGTTGAATGCTGATGAAGAGATGAATACAAGGAGCAGGTCAGACCTTCCCTCAAAAATAATATTAGGTTTGATTAGTCATTAAGGGGTGGATCAGGATCAGCTGTCTTCATTGAAGTCTTGTGAAGAGGGAGGGACTTAAGCCATGCTGGAAGGATTCTGATGCAAAATTCAAGCTGTGGAAGCCCATCAACCAAGGCCCAAGATCCTTTACTAGAGAGGCTTGGAATTGCCTTTGTCAAAGTGTTTAAGGTAGGCTTTGGAGCTTTGGATGTGGACAGATGAAGCTGGGGTGAGGAAATTAGAACTATCTTCCGGTTTTATTGTTGTTTCTAGGAAATCAGTCCAATTCAGAACAGAGATTTCCACAAATCAAAAATCATGGCCCAAATAGTCATAGAGGGCTCCCAAGAATGAATGGGAAGCTTGATTCTACTTTGAGGAGATAGCTGCATGTGTGCTCTCTTAAACACTGAATGAGATGAATGATGACAATTATTAATGACACTAGAACAGCAACCCAGTTATAGTATTTCCAGAAGTCTCCACCAGAGTCATCTGTTTCATCAAACCCATTATCTTTTTCCTCAAATCTATCTTGTTGGTAGAATTGCTACTTTCCCCCCAAACAAACACAAATCCTGGCCTTCTTTGAGTCCTCCTCCCAACCATGTGCCTCCCAACCAAAGATTTCCAGATCCAGGTCCTACTTCTTTACCACTTTCTGTAGCAGTGAGGCCCTATATGCTGGGACTCTAAATCTGGACACTATATTTACCTCCTTCCTGATGGGTTTCCCTCCCTCCTATCTCTCCTCCCCTCTCTTCAATGCAGCATTCCTAAAGTCTACATTCATTGTTGCATTCCCATGCTCAGTAACTTTTAGTAGTTCTCCATTGCTTACAAGATCAATTCTAAACTCACTAAAATGGCATGCAAAAACCATCTGCAATTTGTCCCTTTGCTCTTTTTCTTTCCTATCAAAATTTTATCCATTCTTCAGGATCCACATCTCTATGCAAATTTAATTACAAAAATAAAGGCAGTACCCAGCACAAAGAAACACTTATGAGGGTAGACTATGTCTTATTCACCAGGCACTCACACAGTGTCTAGCTCTGACAAACATGTGTCAAATTATGAATGAATGAAAAACAATGAATTTCCAAGAAGGAAGGTGTAGTCCATCCTGCTCCCAGTTCCTCTTCAGAGAAGAGGCAGTATGGAGTCAAATGGTTGGTTAAAATGTTGACTCTTCTGTTGTCTCCTATTGACCTTGGGCTTATCACTATTCTCTGGATCTCAGTTTTTGCTGCTCTCATAAGAAGAAGTTAAGTCATATCTAATTGTGTATATGTGTGTGAGAGAGAGAGAGAGACAGAGACAGAGAGACAGAGACAGAGACAGAGAGACAGACAGAGACAGAGAGAGAGAGAGGGAGAGGAAGAGAGAGAGAGAGAGATAGAGGGAGAGGAAGAGAGAGAGAGAGAGAGAGAGAGAGAATGGTGTGGGGGGTAGAATGCCATTGGTATTTCCTTGGGGAAAGAGAAATAATCTTCCTCGCAGTTAGGCTTCATTTATATAAATTACCACAGGGTGATACCAAGGCCAAGAGAAGTTGAAGTTTAGAGTTCAAAGAGGTTCTTTTATCTCCTGAAGCTGGACAAAGCATTGATTTATGTTTGCAGCCTTGACTTGGCTCCACAATCTTGGGGCCTAATAATGATAAATCACATCAACAACTAAACTCATCCTCTGTAGTTTACAAAGTACCTTTGTTGCCAGCTTCTTTCTGTCTTTCTTTCTTGTTTTGCTACAGATATTTTCCAAGCCCTTTCAAATGTTGAATCATTTCATTGGAGCTTCTTAAACACCTTATGAAGTAGCTTGGGAAGATATGATAATGATCATTTTTAATTGTATTTTGGCTTTAGAATTAGTCTTTTAATTTTTAAAAATCTTTTTATTATGAAATATTCTAACCAACCTTGGTTGGGGATGCTAGTTTATTTCTTACTAGGAGAATGACCTGTGGCAGATCACTTAATCTCTCTGAAACGCTGTCCCTCATCTGTAAAATGGAGTTATCAGCCGTACCTACTACACAGGTTTGTTGTGAGGATAGCCCCTGGAATTTTTTTGTTCTTGTTTTACTTTCTTCTTGGAGTTGCTGTTAAGCAGAAACTCAGAGCCAAGTCACCTTAAAGAGCTGAATCTCTTTATGTTGTTTTCAAGGTTCATGCAGGCTTTGGCCATTTTTATGTCACTACGTGCACCCTAGATCACTCTCTAAATAAGGAGTTCAAAGAGGTCCTTCTACTTTTTCTATAGATCCTGATTTCCTTGAGGACACAGAGTATTTCTTGCCTGGCAGATCCTGGCCAATGTCCAAATCCAGTCTTGTCCCATTCTTTACCCAAGTATGATTCCTAAAGAGCATTGATTAAAAAGTTTTTTTTAGGGCTTCCCTGGTGGCACAGTGGTTGAGAGTCCGCCTGCCGATGCAGGGGACACAGGTTCGTGCCCCGGTCCGGGAAGATCCCACATGCCGCGGAGCGGCTGGGCCCGTGAGCCATGGCCACTGAGCCTGCACGTCCGGAGCCTGTGCTCCGCAACGGGAGAAGCCACAACAGTGAGAGGCCCGCGTACAGCAAAAAAACAACAACAAAAAAGTTTTTTTTAGAAAAAATCGCTTCTAAAAAATAGGATTTTGTAAAACAAAGGTGGAAAATGTTACTGCTGCAGTCATTATTGACGTATGACAAGATTCTGTCCTTGCTACTTGCTGCTCAGAATTCGGCCCTTAGACCAGCAGCATCAACATCACTTGGGAGTTTGTTGGAAATACAGAATCTCTACCTGGCCTCAGATCATTTTAACAAGTTTCCCATGGAAATCTACACACATTAAAGTTTGGAAAATGCTGCTCTAAAAACATGCTCTTATCCGACCCAGTGATAGGTCCTACCTGAAGGACACAATGCTCACCAGGTTAGTTCCCATACTGGCTATTATTAACTCACCTGATTCTTGATCTTATCTCATTTTGCTCTGTTTTGATACCTGCTCATTTCTTTGTCTTTCTATTTACACTAATTTGGCAACACTCAAATTTAACTTTGGGGGTGCATGGCCTATCTGCTTTGCTTCCCATTTAACAAAAAGCATTCCCATTTCTGGCATGGTTTTCGTGCAGATTGCTAGTCCTAAACCCTCCATGTCTATCTGTTCTCATGGGCTACTCTCATTAGGCAATCCCTCAGGACTTCCTTGCTCAGACCTTAGTCAACAGGACCTTTCAAAAGGCATCTATTAAGAATTATTTGTGTGTGTTTGTGTAGTGCAAATGCAGCCAGATATACTGAGCCCCAAAGGAAAGGTGCAGATATTAGTGAGACAATTTATGAAAGTGGTGATAACTGTTTCAAGAGATGGTGACTATCCTGTACCAGCTAGACTTTCTAAAATGCAGGTGCTACATTTGTCATACAGAATTTTTATTAAAGAGGACTTATATGATTGATGCTGTTACACTGAATTTTGAACATTCCATTCTGTTTTACTTAAATCAAGCCTCTGGGGGAAGTATATGATTTTTAAAGATTTTATTTTGTGGGAGAGAGACTTTGAATTTCTTCTCATTGAAATTTTTTTGTGTGCACAGCAAACTACCAAAAGGAAATAAATTCAGTGCAAAAAAAAAAAGTTAATTGACCATTAAAAAAAAAGGAAATGAGGAGCTTAATGGCCTTGGATGTTTTCATCATATTTTTTGAAATATTGTTCCTCCCTTTTGTAAGGTTTCAGAGTGAAATAACACCCTTGTCAAAATGTCTAAGCACTTCAATAATAGGTGATGGAGAAATGGTGACAGAGAGAAAATGGGTGTTTTAGCTCACTAATGTAGCATGCAGGCAAAGATTTCCATTTTTACCTGCTCCACAGAGTAAATACTTTAGAACTACAGTCTTGATGAGAGCAAAAATACTGTGAATAATGCCCACTTTCTGTGAAGGAGAATCTTAACCTTAATATTACTACTTAAAATGAGATTTCACCTATTTTTAACCTTCTCTTTGGTTACCAAGTCTGTAAAAAAAAGAATCTATTAATGACTATGTTAACACGTGCTAATGAGCTAAGAAATATTTTCTTCCCTCTAATATGGAAACCTCAATAAATATATGAGAAAAAGTTTTATATTAATGATGGTTTATGTTTCTGTCATTTAATTAGAATTAGGTGATATAAAGTGATCTGGTGATCCTATCAAAACTTACAGATTTCTTTTTCCTTTCCTCAGTGCAATGATATATAATTATATTAGATAAATATAATAAGATAACAACAGAAAAATACTTGCAAACTCTACATTGTCATACAATGATATTCTGTTCTGTAAAACTGAATGCATGATCTGATGAGGAAATTTAAACAAATGCCTTATTAGCTGAGGATGGCTTAATATATTAGAGTTGGGTAAGAGTTGCTTTGTGACAGCCTCTTGCAATCTCTTACCCTAGAGAAGTGAGTAGTGTGGAGGTTTTAAGCCAAGGCACTCTAATTAGGAGTTGCTTTTTGTTCTGGGCAGCCTGTCTTATCATCCCTAAAGTCAGGACTACTGCAGTCACACAGCTCCACACATCAGCATGGTCTCCCAGATTCGGAGAGACCATGGTGGCATGGCCTGAAAGCCCACCACCTAGCAGGGGACATTTTTTGCCCTGGTGAGAGGGCCCACATTTTCCTGTGAACCAGACTTTCAATATGCCGCTTTAAAGAAGCCAGTTCATCTTTTTGTTTAAAAATCTTGATGCATTTGACTTCTAGAGTTTTCAAGAGTATACAAATAAGCTACAGGTTAGAACTGTGCTGTCCAATATGATATAACCTCTAGCCACAGGTGGCAGTTGAGGACTTGATGTGTGGCTAGTCCCAACTGAGACGTGCTGTTATTGAAAAATTCACACTGGATTTCAAAGAGTTAGAAACAAAAGAATGCAAATATTTCATTAATAGTTTCTTTATGTTGATTAATGTTGAAATGATATTTGAATATTTCAAATGATATTTCAACTATGGTTGTCATAGTTCTTTCAGGCTGCTATAACAAAATACCATAGACCAGGTAGCTTATAAACAGAAATTTATTTCTCACAGTTCTGGAAGTTGTGAAGTCCAAGATCAAAATGCCAGCAGATTTGGTATCTGGTGAGAATTCACTTCCTTGTTCATAGACAGCTGTCTTTTCACTATAACTTCACATGGCAGAAGGGGCAAGGCAGCTCTCTCGGGTCTCTTTTATAAAGGCACTAATCCCATTCATGGAGGCTCTGCCCTCATGGACCTAATTACCTCTCAAAGGCCCCATCTCCTAACACCAACACATTAGGTATTAGGTTTCAATATATGAAATTTGAGGGGGCACGATATTTCAAAGTTTTTCATTATTATGATATTTATTATAGTATCTGTGATCAGTTAGCTTTGGTGTTACTACTATGACTCACTGAAAGCTCAGATGATGGTTAGCATTTTTTAGCAATGAAGTATTTTAAAATTAGGTATGTACATTGTTTTTTCAGACGCAATGCTATTGTACACTTGAGACTACCGTATAGTGTGAACATAAATTTTATATGCACCAGAAGATTTGTGTGATTCGATTTACTGCTACATTCACTTTATTGTGGTGGTCTGGAACCAAAAGCACATTATCTCTGAGGTACGCCTGTATTGCTCCTGACTTGCTTTATTATCAAAGATGATTTTGTAAGTGTATTGGCTTCCTACTGCTGCTGTAACAAGTTACCACAAACTTGGTGGCTTAATACAACACACTTTTATTTTCTTACAGTTCTAGAGGTCATAAGTCTGAAAATCAGCTACACTGGGCTGAAATTGAGGCTTTAGGGGGGAGCCCATTTCCTTGGCTTTTCCTACTTTCTAGTGGCAGCCAGCATTCCTTGGCTCATGGCCCCTTCAGAGTCAGCAGTATAGCATCTTGCTTCACTTGTCACACTGCCCTCTTTTTCTGTGTCTTTTTCTCTGCCTTCCTCATAATCTCCCTATTTTAATATCCTTAACTTAATCACAAAGTCCCTTTAGCCGTGTAAGGTAACATTCACAGGTTCCAGAGATTAGGACATGGATATCTTTGGGGACCATTATTCAACCTACCACCATGAGAAAAACAGAAGACCAAATTTTAACTTCATATGATGAAGTCACCTGTCACCTAGTTTTGTTGTAAATGTTGTCTATGGATTTTGGTTTTGCTGTCTAGTTTCTCTGTTTTTATGTAGAGATTTGGGTATATCCAAAAATGATCCTACCATTGTCATCTTCATCTCCCCAGAATCCTCCCTTTCTTTCTAAGTTACATGTTGAAGCTTGTTTACATTATTGCTGTGTTCAAAGACCAGCTCTTGGGTTTATTTACCAATTCTGAGTACTGGGTATTTAGGGTTTTTTTAATCATTTTACCTTTTTTTATGCTCTTTTATGTTTATTCATTCCTTTTATTTTTCAAATATAAAAAGTTTACTATTTTTATACTGTTATACTATTTTTCTTTTTCTAGATTTTAATTAACAGATTAGTTCATTTTTCCCCATCATGTTACACACTGAAATATTTAAGACTATGGACTCCTTTCACTGAGAACTGTTTGGGTATTTCATATAAATTTTTATATATAGTTTTCTCATCTTCATTTAAAAATTATCTACATTTATTATTTCTATTTCCTCTTTAACAATTGTTTAGTAGAGTGATTTTTAAATTTCTAAGGGGCTGGGATTTTCTTTAAACTTTCATTATTAATTTAAAATTTTATGAAATCATATTCAGAGATACAGCTTGTGAAACTTTGGCTTTGGAACTTTGAAATTTCCTCTATATCCTAATATGTGATAAATTATTGTAAATAGACTATAGGTCTTGGAAAAGAAAGTGTATTTTCTGTTTGTGCAATATTGTTCACTTTTATAAAATCGTATATTGTCAGTTTTAATAAATAGATTAATCAGCACCTTTATATCCTATATTTTCATTTATTTTGTCTGTCAAAGACAGATGTATTAGCATTTCTGAATATAATCATATTTCTGTCATCTTCTCATTGTATTTCTAACAATTTTTGCTTTACATTTGCTAATGCAGTGTTATTTGACATATAAATGTTCAAGACAATTATATTTTCACTGTAAATTGAACCCTTCACCAATATAAAATGATGGTTTCTTTTGCACTTGCCTGGTATTCAATGTTATGTGATAGTACTATTGTAGTGATGCTTTATGATTTTTTTAGCATTTACATAATATTCCTTCACCTTTTCTTTATATTTTTGTGCTGATTTGTATTAAGGTGTATTTGGTAAGCAACAAATAGTTAGGTTTTGTTATTTGCCACAATCTGAGGATTTTTGAATAGGGCATTGTAACTCCTTTACATATTCTTGTTAAAACAGATATATTTTATATATATTTTTTTATCCTCTTGTTTCATTAACTTTCCTTTTTCTACTTTTTCTTACCTTTTAGGGGGTCCTTTTCTATTTATGGTATATTGTTTCTTTCTTCTTAGCTTCTCCATTGTTTCGGGAAGTATGTATTTATTTTAAATTCTACATTGCTTTTGTAACAAAAAGCATTTTCTAACTTGTTTTGTCTAAGTTTTAGAGAAGGGAGTAAACAATATCTTTTGACTTTTTCTTCCTGGAGTCAAGGAACTTCACTCCTTAACTCGTCTTTTATTCCTGGCTTCCATTCTCCAGTCTTATTATAGATGTTATTTCAGGTTTTGATCCAGATTTTAACTGTAAGATATTCTTACATTACATGTTTCTCTTAATTAATTAATTAAAAATTTTTTAATTAAAAATATTTATTAATTAAAAATTTTTGATGTCAATAATTTAAAAAAATGTTCAGCCCTGACACAAAGGACTGGATAAACATCCATGAAGAAGATTCTAAACTTTATAATCTAGTAGGTGTTGGAGACAAGTAAGTAGGTGATCATAATATATCAACTAGTGGCCTAAGTTCTGTGATTGGGTTGGTAAGAAGGTGCTGTAGGGGCACCTGGGAGAGACCCTAACCCGCTTTTGATGGGTCAAAGAAGGTATTCTTAATCCTCACAACCTTCAATTAGAAGAAGAAATGGCTCCCCACATTTTTTAGTTTCCTTTACCTAATGGAGACATTCTCCAGATTTCTTCTGACTTCTTTGTTCTCAAGTAAACCTACAGGAATAGAGGAAGAACTCAGAACATCTTTGAGGCACAACTGTTTCAGAGGCATTATGCCAAGTGCTTTACATTAGTCATATCTTTTGAAGGTCATAACAACCCTGTGTGAAAGATACTCTTTTTCCACTTCACAGATAAAGTAACTGAGGCTCAGAAAGGTTAGGTAATTTGCTTTTCAATGCATGACTGGAAAGTGATTCCGATCCAAGCCTGGATGGCCTCAGAGCCCCTTCCGCTATAAGCTGCTGAGACTGAGTGTTTGAGTCTTGACAGGGTTCTTATTTTTGGAGGTAGGGCCCAGGAGTTTGATACATCAGTTTCGGTATAGGAAGCACTTCTTGTTTTGCGGGGGAGGAGTTGTGTGTGTGTGTGTGTGTGTGTGTGTTAGAGGGGATGGTAACAAGATTCTTCCTATCTCCTGGTGCCTGAGACTCATTGAATTTGATATGAGGAATATAGATTGTTGCCTTTTTTAGAAAACTGGGACATTCCCATCATGGTAAGAATTGGTGGGAGTTTCATTCCTTTCTTCACCACTTTTTAGGCTACCAACATTGGTTTTGAGTCCCTGCCTCTTTGGAATAATTTTGTTTCCAACTCAGCTGTTTTCTTGACCATAATTTCCCTTACAGGCCAGATATGCAGGAAGGTATTTCTTTGAGAGCCTTCACTGTGACTCCTGGGGATGGTGGGGGGAGACCATTTGTGGTATGGACCACAACAGAACACTTCTCTTCTGGCTTCACAGTGAGCTGGCCAACTTCTATGCCCTCCCCCCACCAAAAATGTCCCTGTGTGTTGCCACAGAAAACTGCTCTGTCAGTTCAGTTCCTTGTCTTACAGAAGGGCTGATTTTAACCCTGCCTGGAGACTCTCCTTTCTTTGCTGTTATTCCTGTTAACCTGATGGTTTGCTAGTAATCAATTCTAATGAGTCCAACAGCAATCTCACCTTCCCTCCTCTGGTAAACATGGCCCTGGGTGTAAGTGTTACATTGCAGTATCTTTCTTTCTCCACTGGAGACCAGTACCTTTGTAATGAGTTGATAGGCAGCTGAGCTGTCATAGGAAGAACCTGGGCATCCTACTCCTTCAGATCCTCCATCATAAAGGCTTTCTGGAAGAACTGACCTTTGAGCTCAGATCGGATCTGAAAGGTGAACTGAGGAAGCAGAAGAGCTGGGGAGTGGGGTGGGTGGCACAGGGAGGCAGGTAGGAGCAGAGAAGAGTGTGTCAGACCAAGGCAGCTCCTGCCCCACAGGATTTTTGGAGGGATTCATGAGGAACATGCCATGCACTTGTCAGTGGCTAGGTCCCCACCTGGGTATCTATTGCGACTAGTGCTCCTGTGCCTGGCATCTGTGTATCTAGAGAAAATTGCAATTGTTTTGAAATTTTACCTCTAGAATTTTGGGGATGAAAAGGTCCTCTTTGGGGAGGGATCATTTGTTCGTTCATGCATTCGTGGAGAGTGTGTGGGACACAAAGAAAGGAGGGCCAGTCCTGCCAGGAAGGCAACGACTCTTCGGTGTGTAACACATTTTGCTCCAATCTGATGGGGCACTATCATGCTTCTATACACAGGGGGTAAATGTCATCCTGGTACACTAGTTTATCACTTACAAGCATCTTTCAAATCCATTTTCTCATTTGAATGATTATAGCAGTCATTTTATAGACAATGAAGCAGATATTGAGATGTTAAACAATGTGCTGGGGGCGCACAGCAAGAAAATGGCAGAGACGGGACTGAAATTCAAGACTCCTGACTGCCAGTCTTATCTTTTTGGCCGCTGGAAGGATCAAACTCTTTTGATCTGGGGGGTCTTCACTGCCCCGGAGGATTCATTCATTCATTCCTGCCTCCATATTCCAGGCATCACACTTGGCTTTGCGGAGCCTGCCGGTCTTCAGTCAGGTGGTCAGGCTTGGTGGGGGCTGCACACCCCGTGCCTTGAGAAAGGCATGCAAACTGCTGGAAAGGCGTGAGGCAGTGGGGGCAGTAGAGGAGCAAGGAGAGCGCCTGGCAGTGGGTGATGGGCCGGGCTGAGCCAACTCCCAACAGCACTCAGGCTGAGCGCTTCTCCTTGGCTCCCTTAATCACTGGGGCTGAAGCACCGTGGCTTCTGGGGGCCAGCTTCAGCGCTTCCCCAAATCTACCCTCTCCCCTCCCCAACCCATCCAACTGGGCAGAGGCTGCAGAGTCTTCTCACAACCACTCTGAGCTCAGCACTGGCAGCCTGCTCTGGTCCCCTGTGACTGCCCTGTCTCCAATTTGGTAGAATATACTGTCCCAAAAGAGTATCTGGAACTTCAGCATCTGGCTTTGGGCGAGGTAGTTAACCACTCTAGCCCTCTGTTTCCTCATCTGAAAGGTAGAGGATTATTAGTGCCATGTCATGGGACTAAATGAGATAATACACATAAAAGGCTTAGCTCAGAGGCTGGCATATAGATGGTAAGAACTGGTGGGAGTTTCATTCCTTTCTTCACCACTTTTTATTCTAGATAACTAAAATAAATAAATAAATAAAAAAATAAAAATACAGGTTCCCGGGCCCACTTTTAGTGATTTTGACTTAGTTATACTAATAGTTAACAATTATCAGTGTCTTACTGTGTCCCAGGAAGGCCCCATTCTAAGTACTTTGCATGGGTTATCTCACTTCCTCTTCACAACAACCCTATAAAGTAGGTACTATTATAATATGATGTTCAGTTTACATGCCAGGAAACTCAGGCTAAAATAGATGAGGCAGTTTGCCTGAGTTCACGTAGCTAGTAAGTGTGTGGCGTCAGGATTTGAAACCATTAGTCTGACTTCAGGGCCTGGATCCTGCTCTCCACCTCTATACTACTTACGAGGGCTGCTTCTGGGGCTGGGGGATCTACTTTTGTCACCATATCCTTTTGATTCAGAAACATATGGTCTGTGGATAATGCTTTAAGAAACACTGTGAAGGCTATTAATCTGTCTCTTTCAGCCTCAGCCTCTAGCATCCCCCATGTGCTCAGGGAGCTGGCTTCCTATGACCCATCTCTGGCTACTGCCTCTCACCTGACAGGCATTTGTACCCACAAGTGCTTGACGACAGTTTATGCAGAGGCTTCTGGGAGCGGGAGTTGACAACTCCATTTGTCTGTGGCCAGAGCCTGCAGGTGTCTTTTCTTTCTACACCCTTTCCTGTGTTTCCACTTTACTTTGTGCTGTGGCCTTTGGGGTTCCCTGCTTATCACTTCCTGTCCTGCTGTTTCCCTTTGGAGTTGGGTCCCTCCTGTTTACCTCTCCCAATTACCTGGTACACCTGAGGGAGGAGAGCTGGAGGGAGGGTGGGTGGAGGGCTACCTAAGGTCTCTGCTGAAATCTCTTCCCATAGTGAGAATGGTTACCAAAGCATTATTTGTGGATTCATGTTTCTTGGATACTTGGAATATTTGGTTGCTTTGGTACCCTGGGATACCCTTTTCCCTTGGGGCATGGTATATATATGTGGCCCTGGGAGGGAATGGAAGAGAGATACAGGGGTTCTGACAAGTCCCTTAGAAACCTAACTTTAGACACAACAATTGAGGGAGGTTGATACCACCCTTCTGTCTGGTCACATCTCTTCTCCATTTAAAATCGATTAATGGCTTCCAATTGCCTTGAGGCAGAGTCCAAAAATCCTAATCAGTCCTCCAGAGTCCTACATGAGTTGGCCCTGCCTACCTCTCTGGTCTTTGTTTGCCCATTCTCTGTTTATTCAAAGTCTTCTGGCACTTCGACCTTCCTTCCAGTCTTTGGATGGGCTGGGCTCCTTACCCCAGCATGTTGTGTATTGTTTCCTCAGCTTGTACTCTCCTCCTCCCATGACCAGCTTACTTCTACTTTAGCCCTTAATGAAAATGTCACTCAGGATGGCCTTTCTTGACCATCCAGGGTAAGTGAGGACCCCCATCATGACATGACATATTTTTGCCATTTAGCACTTACCATGTCGTTATTTAGGATAATTATTTGTTGGACATCTGAGTTCCCCATTAGATAGTCAGTTCCATGCAAGCATGGCCTATGTTTGCCTTGCACAATTCTGTGTTCCTAGTATTTAGCATTGTGCCTCGCACACAGTGGGTGCTCAAGAGCTGAAAAAATGAGTCACAGGGAGGTCGGGGTCCTGGAGCATCTTCAGAGCTACTGAGTGGGTCTGAGGACAGCTGGAGGCATGTGATGTTGTGGTGCTGCCAGAAGGCTTTCTTCCAGGGATCTTCGGTGAGTTCCTCAAAAAGAGCTGGGCAGAACCATAGCAGCCAGGGTAGGGGAAAACCTAGGAGCTAGGAAGCCAGGCCTTTTCCAAGAATGTACTTTTGTAAGTTGGTTTCAGAACAACAAAGGTTATCCCAAGAAATAGAAACTTATTTCTCTGTAGGAGCAGTAGGTATACTCCTCGGGCTTATACTATGATGGTCAGAGCTGAAAGGAAACTTAGAGATGTCTAATTTCACAGATACTGAGCCCGGAACTCAGAGAGGGAAAGCACCTCATTCAAGAGAGACCATAACCAGATTTCTTGTCTTTCAGACCAGTTCTTATTTCATTACAACATACTGCACTTTGATTTGGGACCACTGTTGGAGGTGAAAAGAAATCATTAGAAAATGAATGTTTCCTGAAATATCACCTGCAATTTATTGCACTCAGAATTTCACACTGATAAATAACCTCTTTCTCATTAACATGCAGGCTCCCTACAATTAGCACTCTCATTTGCACTATGTAAACAGCTTCTAACTGTGCCTTTTACCTCTTTGTTCAAACAAAGATTTCTGTTAGCAAAGAAACAAGAAGGAAATTAGTAGCAGGTGAGAGCTTATTTTTAATTACATTGAGATTGACTGTTGTTCTCCAAATCTTCTCTAATTCCCCCAAGATATTTATTTGCAGACCAAATAATCTATTTCAATCTATTAAAGCAGCAGCCATTTCTGATCTTTATTTACTAAATGAAAACACAAATGGCAGCAGTAGATTTCTGGCTTGGTGCCAAGAGAGGCAGCTTTGGGGGATGGAGCTTGCATCAAGCCTTGATCTGAGAAGTGTAGCAATCACAGTGCAGTAGTAAGTACAGAAGACCAGTTGGGCATGGGATGGGCTTAGAGTCCCAAAGTCAAGGCTTTCTCAGTGGTAACTCCCAAGGTCTACGAAGTCAAGTTTATGTTCTTTAGCAGAAGAATTTTAGCCTGTCACCAAGAATAAGAAACTTTGTGTCTGCCAGTGATGAAGGGACTGGCTTATAGCCAGTCAGTCTTACGGTCAGAACATTTCAAAGAATATCTATTGCAGCTTCTCACTAAGGGCAAGAATCCCTTTTGAAATATCTGGCCATTGACGTTGCAGCAGCTCACCATTTCACTTGTTAATGTATTCTGTTCTGAAATTTGTCTTCCCCTAATTGACATCTTGTCTCCAGTAACTTTCACACGTTGGGGAATCCATACTGAAAGAAACAAACTTCTCTTTTACCTGACAATTCTGTGTTACCTTGTACATCTGAAGACCGGGGCCTGTCCCTTGAACTTGCTCCAGTCTGCGTTTACCAAGTTCCTTTAACTACTTTTAATGGGACATTGTTTCCAGGCCCCTTGTACTCTGGTTGGTTTCCTTTGGACATGCTATAGGTGGTGAAGGCCTCCTACAGTGAGCTGTCAAGGATTGAAAACAGTGCACCAAGCATTATCTGATCAGTGCACAGACAGTGTAAAGCTGAACACCCTGACAGCCACAGGCCATGCTCCTCGCTGGGACCTCACTCTGCACACTGCCCTCTTGCAAGTTTTCATCTGTTTGAGGAGCGCATTAGAATACTCTAGATTTCTTTTTAAAACCTACCGTTCCTTCCTTGAAATGGGAAAGCACTCTCTGATGAAGAGTCAGTTATCACATCTGAGTATATTTTATTTAGCATTTCTGAGCTATTTCCATTAGTTGTTAAATAATTTACATCTTATAAAACATTTCATTTTACAAAGAACTTTCGCAATAACCCCAAGAGACGCGGAAGGTCAGGATTGTTACCCCCTTTTCACAAATCAGGAAACTAGACCCACAGAGGTAATGACTTATGGAATGCCATACAGAGTTGGGATTCCAACCCCATTCTCTGGCTGCAGGTTCACGCCTTGTTGTCACTACATCACAGCTGGCTCTCTTTAGCAGGTAATTGGGTTGAGAGGGAACAAGTAAGCTCGTAAAGCAACTGAACACGCCTTGGTTCCTCCACTTTGTCAAGTTTAGCAGTCCTTCTGGGCCCTTTATCCTCTGTCATTTGTCCAATGAGTAGGTGGACGGAAGCCCCATCATTGATATGAAGTTGTAAAATGCGAGATTCACCCCCATTTATAAGCTGAATAGAGAAGGTGACTTTCTGAAATTTAAGGTAAAGTTTGAATTGGAATTATTTATATTGCACTAATTTGTAATTTATGCGTTGACTATTTGTATGTGACTTAATTTGAAGTTACATTTGGAAAGAATACTTCGAGAACCTAATAATAGAAAGGGAAACAATTGTACCTAGAAATCTAAACCAGGAAGAGTTACTATCAGCTTTCAGTTTCCTGGTGTCCACAGCTAGAATGGAAACACAGTGGGTTACTAAACTCTCCTTTTCTTGTAAAAGGAAGCAAACAATTAGAAAGAAGTGACACCTACACCAACTGGAATCTCTCCCTTTCATCATTATATAAACAATTCTGAACAGCAGAATGATCCATGACTTCAATCGCAATTTACAAACTGCTGGAGATTCCATTCAGGCGGTCTGAGAATCTACCCTTTGAAACTGCCCCCAGATGCTTCTGGTAATCAACCAAGTTAGGAAACTACTTAGGGATGCTCATTAGAAATGCAGATTTCTGGCTCTGCCCCAAAGATCCATGTGCCCCGGATTCTTACCTCTCTTGCTAGGCTTTTGATTAGAGCAGTAGTTTGTAAAGCTAATAATTGAGGCTCTTTAAGTGAGGTCTAGAAGGCAGGGCATTCTTTCTTTCTTTTTTTTTTTTTAAGATTTTTTTGATGTGGACTAGACCTTTTTTGTTTTGTTAAAGTCTTTATTGAATTTGTCACAATATTGCTTCTGTTTTATGTTTTGGTTTTTTGGCCACGAGACATTTGGGATCTTAGCTCCCCGACCAGGGATCAAACCCGCACCCCCTGCATTGAAAGGCGAAGTCTTAACCACTGGACCGCCAGGGAAATCCCAAGGGCGTTCTTCAGAGCAGCAAGGAAGCAGCAGCAATGACGTTTTCATCTGACAGTTAGGGATTTGGATTTGTAACCTCACCAAGACAGAGGATCACTCCTCCTTTTCGTGGACCAGTCAGGATTACCTAAAACATGTCTTATTTAGGTAGCAGTTTGAATTCTCATCAGTTGCTCAAGGCTTTTACGGCTGAAGGGTTTTATACCACAAGGCACAGGAGAAACAGTTTCATCCAGGAGGATTTTGGAAGAGGGTCTTGTCAGTCACCTGGCTGTCGACAGAAGAAGCTTATTAGGGATCCTATGGAGTGTTTGATACTGTGTAGTACTGTAGTTATACGGTCCCTCTGTACAGCTCAATGCAGCTCTGCATAGCGCGATAAATTTACCTGTTGGAGTTATTTAATGTTGTGCATCTGAATGCTGAAGAATGTCTGCACATAAGAATTAACGTCAGTCTTGGACATGATAAATATGATTCTAGTGGCTCCTCTGAAAAGCTTCACTAGGGTACCGTTTTATTGTCTGCTGTCTCAAAGGCTTAAATCTTTTTTTCTGTCCTCAGTTCATAGGATAAAAACATGTGACATCACTGGGATTTATATAGGCAGATTTGGCAGCTCTTTCACTTTTTACTTGGACTGTCAGATATAAATCAACGTTACAGCACTCTTTCCAAGAATGTGTTAGAATGTGCATGTGTTTGGGGAGCAGACATGGTATTTCTATTATAATTTTGTTTGTTAGGTGTGATCGGAATTGTTTGGCTTTGTTTTATAACATTCACAATTTGTGGTTATTTAATTGGTTCTCTTCTGTTATCCCTACCCAGTGACTGTCGAGTTCTTTTTTTGTGTGCCTCTGTGTCATTCCTGCCCGGAAGTCCCACCCCTCCCTCCCATCCATTAAGACTAACTTTGGCACCACTTTCTTTCTTTTTTTTTTGCGGTACGCGGGCCTCTCACTGGTGTGGCCTCTCCCGTTGCGGAGCAACAGGCTCCGGACGTGCAGGCTCAGCGGCCATGGCTCACGGGCCCAGCCACTCCATGGCATGTGGGATCTTCCCGGACCGGGGCACAAACCCACGTCTCCTGCATCGGCAGGCGGACTCTCAACCACTGCGCCACCAGGGAAGCCCACCATTTTCTTGATAAAGGCTTTTCTAGTATCTCTACCTATATTGATCTTTCCTTAAACTTCTTCATAATTTGTTGTCCTTATCATTTTACTGTACATTTTCTAGTTATTAACCATCAATCCAGCACTTTATTTTAAACTGCTGTTGGCCAACAGTTTCACATGTGTGTCTCATTTTCCCAAATAGATCTTGAGCTCACTGTGGATAGAGTCCATATCTTATGTATCTTTTTTTATATCACTCCCTCCCCAGTTGTATGTACCCGTGCTGGGCACATGCAGATGTGACTTAGTTCAGGCTGCTTTGAAAAAAATACCATACACTGTATAGTTAAAACAATAGAAATTTATTTCTCACAGTTCTAGAGGGTGGGAAGTCCAAGATCAAGGTGCTGGGTGATTTGGTTCTGCATGAGGGTCTGCTTCCTGGCTGTCTTTTTCTTGTATCCTCAGATGTTGGAAAGCAAAGAGAGGATGCAAGTCCTCTTGTGTCTCTTCTTATATGTGTACCAACCCCACCGTGAGGACTCCACTCTCAAAGGCCCCATCTCCAAATACCATCACATTGGGGGTTAGAGTTTCAAGATATGAATTTTGAGGAAACATAAACATTCAGTCCATAGCAAGATGCTTAGCAGGATGATTGATTGTTTTACAACCTCACCACTACAGTTGGTGAAGATTTCTATTTTCAAAATCAATTGAAGGAGCAACAAGGACCATTTGATTATGAGCCCCAAAAAGGCAAGAACCATGTATGCTCTATTTGTCATGGCATCTCCAGTATACATCCTCAACAACTTGAACAGTTGCTGAATTAATCACTTGAATGACTTTTGTCTAAATCTGATCTCACATTTCACATGAATCTTATGTGCAGAAATGGAAAGCAAGGTATTTATTTCTGTCAAGGTAGACGCTCCTGGAGTTTGAGATGAGCTGGAGCCTATTCTTCTCTTGCCACTTTCTAAGCCCATCCCTCCCTGACACATCCCCAAATGGACAAAACAAAAGAAGCAAAGGGGAAGCTTTGATTCTATGCCATTATGAGGACAGTATCTTGTGCCTTGACGAAACCCCCAATAAAGTCTCTAAACATTTGGACTTTCCTGCACCCCATAGAATGTTAAATCCTTTTATATCCTCCCAGTATACAGTATTAAAGTAACAATATGAAAGACGAAAGTAGTCAGCTACATCTTTGGTTTCTATGGCAAAGGCTTAAGAAGTGACAATGACAAGAGTGGGGGTAAACCTTTCCCCTTTCAGAGCCTCAGTTTCCTTCCTTTCAAAATGAGAAGGCTGGGCCACGGACCTTCGAAGTTCAGGTGGGCCCTCCATTCTGTGCTAATGATAACAATCCAGGTAATTTACCATTCAGTTTTGAGGTCACATTGCTAAGAGCACATCCAGGTGGTGTGTCAGGTTCTTAAGTTCTTAATTCTTGTCCTTTGGGAGACGAGAGGGAGAAAGTTCAGCCTTGTTCCCATGACCTCATACGCTGTGTATCAAAGGCCTCGGAGATTTTCTTGGCTGCCTGCCAATTTTCTTGGTCGTTTTTACTTCCCAGCTTTGTCTGTGTGCACAAGGGCCTCAGTGAAGCCCCAAGAGACATCATTGCCCAACATGAGGGAGCGAAAGTCTTCTCTGAAGCCATCGAGGACTGGCTCTGTTCTAATAGTGCTGGGATTTTGCCTCTGATCATTTGACATGTTCTTAAATTGGAATTTATAGGAGCTCCTTTCCCCAGTCCTAGGATCCAGAGGTAGAAATGGATGAAAGAGAAGGCCCACTCTCTTTTCTTAAAATCTCAGTGCTGGCAGATTACTCAAGCACACCTTTGCTTATTAAACTTCTTTTTTAAAGGTCCTCAAAAAATCAATCACAGAAATGCAGGATGTGGGACATATACAGTCCTCATTCACTCATTCATTCAATCAATACCTGAGCGCTCACCATGTGCCAGTTGTTGAGATAAGCATTCTATTGGTTTGCCAGGGCTGCCATAACAAAATACCACAGACTGGATGGCTTAAACAACAGAAACTTATTTTCTCACAGTTTTGGAGGCAGGGAAGTTCAAGATCAAGGTGCCAGCTGCGTTGCTTTCTTCTGAGGTCTCTCTCTTAGGCTAGCAGACAACCACCTTCTTGTCCTCACTCAGTTGTCCCTTAGTCTGTGTGTTGCCTGTGTTCTAATCTCCCCTTCTTATAAAAACTCCAGTCATATTGGATTAGGGTGCACTCATATGACCTAATTTTATCTTAATTTCTTCTTTAAAAGCTCTAACTTCAAATAAAGTCACATCGTGAGGTACTGGGGATTCGTACTTCAGCATGCAAATTTGGGAGGGAACACACTGCAGCACAACACAAAATTGTGACTTAGTGGCAGATATAATAATAATGAAAATAAGATTTCAGCTGACAGGGAAGTCAACATGATTTAAATGACTGCCTAACGTTATGGCAATTTCAAGCTGTGTGACCAGATATATGACACAATATATGTTCTTTTAATCAGTTTCCACTTAATTGACTTCTTGGATTCATGTATTCTCTTGATTACTTTGGTGGCTATGCCAACCAAGGCCCACAGCATGCTGCATGCTGGTAGCCGGGGGAGGTTCTTTTTTTGTTTTTTGAATTTTATTTTATTTATTTTTTTATACAGCAGATACTTATTAGTCATCCATTTTATATACATCAGTGTATACATGTCAATCCCAATTTCCCAATTCATACCACCACTACCACCACCTCCATGCTGCTTTCCCCCTTTGGTGTCCATAAGTTTGTTCTCTACATCTGTGTCTCAATTTCTACCCTGCAAACCAGTCCATCTGTACCATTTTTCTAGGTTCCACATATATGCGTTAATATATGATATTTGTTTTTCTCTTTCTGACTTACTTCACTCTGTATGACAGTCTCTAGATCCACCCACGTCTCAACAAATGACTGAATTTCGTTCCTTTTTATGGCTGAGTAATATTCCATTGTATATATGTACCACATCTTCTTTATCCATTCATCTGTCAATGGACACTTAGGTTGCTTCCATGACCTGGCTATTGTAAGTAGTGCTGCAATGAACATTGGGGTGCATGTGTCTTTTTGAATTATGGTTTTCTCTGGGTATATGCCCAGTAGTGGGATTGCTGAATCATATGGTAATTCTGTTTTTAGTTTTTTAAGGAACCTCCATACTGTACTCCATAGTGGCTGTATCAATTTACATTCCCACCAACAGTGCAAGAGGGTTCCCTTTTCTCCACGCCCTCTCCAGCATTTGTTGTTTGTAGATTTTCTGATGATGCCCATTCTAACTGGTGTGAGGTGATACCTCATGGTAGTTTTGATTTGCATTTCTCTAATAATTAGTGATGTTGAGCAGCTTTTCATGTGCTTCTTGGCCATCTGTATGTCTTCTTTGGAGAAATGTCTATTTAGGTCTTCTGCCCATTTTTTGATTGGGTTGTTTGTTTTTTTAATATTGAGCTGCATGAGCTGTTTATATAATTTGGAGATTAATCCTTTGTCCATTGATTCATTTGCAAATATATTCTCCCATTCTGAGGGTTGTCTTTTCACCTTGTTTATGGTTTCCTTTGCTGTGCAAAAGCTTTGCAGTTTCATTAGGTCCCATTTGTTCATTTTTGTTTTTATTTCTATTACTCTAGGAGGTGGATCAGAAAAGATCTTGCTGTGATGTATGTCAAAGAGTGTTCTTCCTATGTTTTCCTTTAAGAGTTTGATAGTGTCCGGTCTTACATTTAGGTCTCAAATCCCTTTTGAGTTTATTTTTGTGTATGGTGTTAGGGAGTGTTCTAATTTCATTCTTTTACATGTAGCTGTCCAGCTTTCCCAGCACCACTTATTGAAGAGACTGTCTCTTCTCCATTGTATATCCTTGCCTCCTTTGTCATAGATTAGTTGACCATAGGTGTGTGATTTATCTCTGGGCTTTCTATCTTGTTCCATAAATCTATATTTCTGTTTTTGTGCCAGTATCATATTGTCTTGATTACTGTAGCTTTGTAGTATAGTCTGAAGTCATTTTCACAATATTGATTCTTCCAATCCAAGAACATGGTATATCTCTCCATCTGTTTGTATCATCTTTAATTTCTTTCGTCAGTGTCTTATCATTTTCTGCATGTAGGTCTTTTGTCTCCTTAGGTAAGTTTATTCCTAGGTATTTTATTATTTTTGTTGCAATGGTAAATGGGAGTGTTTCCTTAATTTTACTTTCAGATTTTTTGTCATTAGTGTATAGGAATGCAAGAGATTTCTGTGCATTAATTTTGTTCCCTGCTACTTTACCAAATTCATTGATTAGCTCTAGTAGTTTTCTGGTGGCATCTTTAGGATTCTCTATGTATAGTATCATGTCATTTGCAAACAGTGACAGTTTTAGTTCTTCTTTTCCAATTTGAATTCCTTTTATTCCTTTTTCTTCTCTGATTGCCATGGCTAGGACTTCCAAAACTATGTTGAATAATAGTGATGTAAGTGGACATCCTTGTCTTGTTCCTGATCTTAGAGGAAATGCTTTCAGTTTTTCACCATTGAGAATGATGTTTGCTGTGGGTTTGTCATATATGGCCTTTATTATGTTCAGGTAGGTCCCCTCTATGCCCACTTTCTGGAGAGGTTTTATCTTAAATGGGTGTTGAATTATGTCAAAAGCTTTTTCTGCATCTGTTGAGATGATCATATGGTTTTTATTCTTCAGTTAGTTAATATGGTGTATCACATTGACTGATTTGCGTACATTGAAGAATCCTTGCATCCCTGGGATAAATCCCACTTGATCATGGTGTATGGTCATTTTAATGTGTTGTTGGATTCTGTTTGCTAGTATTTTGTTGAGCATTTTTGCATCTATGTTCATCAGATATATTGGTCTGTAATTTTCTTTTTTTGTAGTATCTTTTTCTGGTTTTGGTATCAGGGTGATGGTGGCCTCATATAATGTGTTCGGGAGTGTTCCTTCCTCTGCAATTTTTTGGAAGAGTTTGAGAAGGATGGGTGTTAGCTCTTCTCTAAATGTTTGATAGAATTCACCTGTGAAGCCATCTGGTCCTGGGCTTTTGTTTGTTGGAAGATTTTTAATCATAGTTTCAATTTCATTACTTGTGATTGGTCTGTTCATATTTTCTGTTTCTTTCTGGCTCAGTCTTGGAAGTTTATACCTTTCTAAGAATTTGTCCATTTCTTCCAGGTTGTCCATTTTACTGACATAGAGTTGCTTGTAGTTGTCTCTTAAGATGCTTTGTATTTCTGCAGTGTCTGTTGTAAATTCTCCTTTTTCATTTCTAGTTTTATTGATTTGAGTCCTCTCCCTCTTTTACTTGATGAGTCTGGCTAATGGTTTATCAATTTTTTTTATCTTCTCAAAGAACCACCTTTTAGTTTTATTGATTTTTGCTATTGTTTTCTTTGATTCTATTTCATTTATTTCTGCTCTGATCTTTATGATTTGTTTCCTTCTGCTAACTTTGGGTTTTCTTTGTTCTTCTTTCTCTAGTTCCTTTAGGTGTAAGGTTTGATTGTTTATTTGAGATTTTGCTTGTTTCTTGAGGTAGGATTGTATTACTATAAACTTCCCTCTTAGAACTGCTTTTGCTGCATCCCGTAGGTTTTGGATCGTCGTGTTTTCATTGTAATTTGTCTCCAGGTATTTTTTGATTTCCTCTTTGATTTCTTCAGTGATCTCTTGGTTATTTAGTAACATATTGTTTAGCCTCCATGTGTTTGTGTTTTTTACGTTTTTTTCTCTAATTGATTTCTAATCTCATAGCGTTGTGTTCAGAAAAGATGCTTGATATGATTTCAGTTTTCATAAATTTACCATGGCTTGATTTGTGACCCAAGATGTGATCTATTCTGGAGAATGTTCCGTGCGCACTTGAGAAGAAAGTGTAATCTGCTGTTTGGGGATGGAATGTCCTATAAATATCACTTAAATCTACCTGGTCTATTGTGTCATTTAAACATTGTTTTTCCTTATTAATTTTCTGTTTGGATGATTTGTCCATTTGTGTAAGTGAGGTGTTAAAGTCCCCCACTATTATTGTGTTACTGTCGATTTCCTCTTTTATAGCTGTTAGCAGTTGCCTTATATATCGAGGTGCTCCTATGTTGGGTGCATATATATTTATAATTGTTATATCTTCTTCTTGGATTGATCCCTTGATCATTATGTAGTGTCCTTCTTTGTCTCTTGTAACATTCTTTATTTTAAAGTCTATTTTATCAGATATGAGTATTGCTACTCCAGCCTTCTTTTGATTTCCATTTGCATGGAATATCTCTTTCCATCCCCTCACTTTCAGTCTGTATGTGTCCCTAGGTCTGAAGTGGGTCTCTTGTAAACAGCATATATATGAGTCTTGTTTTTGTATCCATTCATCAAGCCTGTGTCTTTTGGTTGGAGCATTTAATCCATTCACGTTTAGGGTAATTATCAATATGCATGTTCCTATTACCATTTTCTTAATTGTTTGGGGGTTTTTATTGTAGGTCCTTTTCTTCTCTGGTGTTTCCTACTCAGAGAAGTTCCTGCAGCATTTGTTGTAGAGCTGATTTGGTGGTGCTGAATTACCTTAGCTTTTGCTTGTCTGTAAAGCTGTTGATTTCTCCATCGAATCTGAACGAGATCCTTGCCAGCTAGAGTAATCTTGGTTGTAACTTCTTTCCTTTCATCACTTTAAGTATCTCATGCCACTCCATTCTGGCTTGTAGAGTTTGTGCTGAGAAATCAGCTGTTAACCTTATGGGAGTTCCCTTGTATGTTATTTGTCGTTTTTCCCTTGCTGCTTTCAATAATTTTTCTTTGTCTTTAATTTTTGCCAATTTGATTACTATGTGTCTTGGCATGTTTCTCCTTGGGTTTATCTTGCATGGGACTCTCTGCACTTCCTGGACTTGGGTGGCTATTTCCTTTCCCGTGTTAGGGAAGTTTTCAACTATAATCTCTTCAAATATTTTCTCTGGTACTTTCTCTCTCTCTTCTCCTTCTGGGACCCCTATAATGTGAATGTTGTTGCGTTTCATGTTGTCCCAGAGGTCTCTTAGGCTGTCTTCATTTCTTTTCATTCTTTTTTCTTTATTCTGTTCCACAGCAGTGAATTCCACCATTCTGTCTTCCAAGTCACTTATCTGTTCTTTTGCCTCAGTTACTCTGCTATTGATTCCTTGTAGTGTATTTTTCATTTCAGTTATTGTATTGTTCATCTCTTTTTGTTTATTCTTCTAGGTTTTTGTTAAACATTTATTGCATCTTCTTGATCTTTGTCTCCATTTTTTTTCTGAGGTCCTGGATCATCTTCACTATCATTATTCTGAATTCTTTTTCTGGAAGGTTGCCTATCTCCACTTCATTTAGTTGTTTTTCTGGGGTTTTATCTTGTTCCTTCATCTGGTACATAGCCCTCTGCCTTTTCATCTTGTCTATCTTTCTGTGAATGTGGTTTTTGTTCCACAGGCTGCAGGATTGTAGTTCTTCTTGCTTCTGCTGTCTGCCTTCTCTTGGGGGTTCTTCTCTAGTGTGTTCAGGCACTTGTGCCCCATCCAGATGGGCCCATACCCACCAAGAATCACTTACATTTATTCACAAATATGGAAATGCCATTTATACTTTTTATTGTAATTATAGAATTTAATCGTATATTATGTAAACAAATGAAACATGAGAGCAAAAGAGAGTTGTTTCTATTGGAAATGTTTTAGAAACACTTGATAATGTTTAGCCACTAAAAGAATTGGTGTCAGTGAGGGTGTGGAACAGATGTGGTTCAAGCCCTGGCTCTGCCCCTTTCTAGCTGGTAATTTTGAACATTTTACTTTACTCCTGCAGGACAGTAACATGATTGTTGAGAGCAAGGACTCAGTCAACTATAAAAGACTAGAAGGATTTTGTACTCAGAATCTGTACACTTGCTTCATAAGTATCTTTAAGTTCTTAGCTTAGATTAGTTCCCTAACCTGTGAGCTGTATGAAGGCATCAAATAGGTCCATTTTTCTTACTATACCTAATGAATAGCACAGTGCCTGGCATATGACAGGTGCTCAATAAAGATTTCCTTAATGAAGGACCTCTGTTAACATTTTGGTGCATTTCCTTCCTGTGTTTTTTCTGTGTGTGTTATATACATATATTATATTTTTTGAATATATTATGTATTTTTGTTTTGTTTTTTTCCACTTAACCTGATTACATCCTAAAAATTTTCCTAAGTCACCAGAAATTCTTAAGGAAAAAACTTTGTGATTTGGAATGATAGCTGGCCCTCTGGGAATTGTACACAATATATACCAGCTGTCTCCCTTAAGTTGAGGATTCTAAGACATCGTGGGTGTGGTTAAAGGGTTGCTGTGTCCGTGAATGGCATCCCTCATATGTATTGCTGCAGAAAAGAGGCTGCAATAGAATAGAACTGTTCTATTGGCTAGAACAGTTTACAAAGAGCAGATTGGTTTACTCAGTCCTGAAGGCTACTTAGGAAGGTCACTGCCAGAGACCAGGAAACTAAATAATTCTTACCTCCTGAAATGACTCTCTCCTGTTTAGCTTCACAGAGGGGTTTACATGTACCAGAAACTTGACATGTCTAAAACTTTCTTATCCCTCTGTGTTACCCCGGGCATTTAAGAGCACCACCAGTCTCTTAGTCATTCAAGCTACAAACTTCAGCTTCCTCTGTGACTTGTCCCTTTCCCTCCACACTGGATAAGTCCTGCCAGTGCAGTCTCTGAGAACTCTCTTGAATCCCCCGCCCCCACCATCATCACCACCATTCTCTGTTAACCATGACCTTGTCCTCTCTCAGACCTTCATCACTGGGACTTTTGCAGCATCCTCTTCATTGGGTTGGTTACTTCCTGCCTCACCTACTTGTCATTCATTCTTTACATTCTAGTGAGTTTTTTCCTACTCAATGCAGATTGAATCATATTGTTTTTTAAATTTTCTGCTCAAAATCCTTTGAGGGTTTCCCTTGCCATGGAACAGAGTTCTAACTCTTTACGTTCAGGGCATTTTACTCCAATTTATATTTCCACTCTATTTTTCTAATATAAAAAATTTAAAATAATTTTTTAAAAGGGCATTTTTTTTATTACGGAAAGGCAGACATAGACAAACTCCTGCTCTGCCCCTTTCTGGGTGGTAATTTTGGCCACATTACTTAACCCCTACAGAGCAGTAACATGATGAACTCAAGAGCCCCTCCACCCTGCTTCACCGCTTAGTGGTGGTAAGACCTTAGGCAAATGACTTAAACACTCTAGAACTCAGGTTCCTTTTCTCTGAAATGGCTTTGCACCTGTACAGTTGAATTGTTTTGAAGAGTAAGTGAACTAATGAATGTGTAGGTTTTAGAATAGCATCCAACACATGGTAAGTACTAGATAGGTGTTTGCTATTATCTTGTGAGATAATCTGGTTTCCACATCTGTAAAATGGGGATAGCATTACCCATGTATCCCACAGGAGTATTTTATAATTAAATAAAATGATATGAGATCGTCTATGTGAAAACACCTAGAACAACCTCTGGAAGATGTTCAGTTCTCTCTCTTGTCCAGACCTCAACTTAGAATTTAGTTCCACCTCTTGGGGTCTGCTACAGCCCTTTTTAAATGGTGCTAATACAGCACCAATCACTCTGTATTATAATTATATAATTTTATATACAGGCATACCTCAGAGATATTGCGGGTTTGGTTCTAGACCACCATAGTACAGTGATTATTGCAATAAAGTGAATCACAAGATTTTTATGGTTTCACAGTACAGATAAAAGTTGTGTTTCCACTAAACTGTAGTCTATTAAGAATGCAATAGCATTATGTCTTAAAAAACAATATACATATCTTAGTTAAAAATACAAAACAGAAAAACAATTAAAATAGTAACATCAAAGATCACTTATCACAGATCACCATAACGAATATAATAATAATGTTGTGAGAATTACCAAATGTGGCACAGACACAAAGTAAGAAAATGCTCTTGGGAAGATGGTGCTGATAGACTTGTTCCCCACAGGGTTGCCACAAAACTTCAATTTGTAAAAAACGCAGTATCTGCAAAACTCAATAAAACAAAGTGCAATAAAAGAAGGCATGCATATATATATTCTCTCTATGTAAAGAATATATATGTAGAGGAGGCTGTGTATCATCAATTTCCATATTACTAACTCGTGACTCAATACCAGGCGCAGAAGGATGAGGCAGTATAGGTAATGATTACAAATGCAGCCTCTTGAGTCAGACAAATGTAGGTCCAAATCTCAGCTCTGCTTCTTGCCAGCTGTATGTAGGATCCTGGACAGGTTACTTGCCTCTCTGCTGATACTACCCTCCATATAGGGCTGGTTGAGGACTGGGCAAAGTAATTGAACATACAGCACAGTGACCTGATCCTAACAAGAACTCAATAAATCCTGTCTGGTCATAATAATTTATAGACATTTGTTAATTTTAATTATGTTAGGAATAGCATAGGTATCAATACTCTAATCAAAAATTTTTTTGTTTGTTTTTTTAATTATTTTATATTATGACATTAGATAGATGTGATCCGTGAATTTACCGTTTAAGTTTCAGTTACTGGCTTTTGCCTCTTCTAGAAAGTTGAGACAAGAGGTAAGTGCTGAAATGGGAAGCTCTGTAGTGAAGGCCACAGTGAGGAGAACTTTCCCTATTTTCCTTAATAAACAACAGAGAGAGGCCACCCATGTGATAAAGGAACAACCTTTCCTATAATCTCTTTGTTGAAATTGAAGAAACGAAATGAGCACTGACGGAGATGGGTGACGTCACCTTGTCATCTGCCATTCCTGAAGTACCACTTCCTCTTCGTGGGGGCATGACGACCCAACACAGAAGTGCAGCTCAGTCACTCATGGAGGGGGTGTCAGCTCTTCAGAGGTTCACTTTTAATGGAAGGGCGTCATTGCCAAACACCTGGCCCCCTGCTCTTGTGGGAGGAACAGACATAAGATTAAGAAACACATGACACCAGCATAGGAGCGGTTACTTTTCAGACAAGTTATCCGAAAGGCCTGTTACATTATGTGCTCCCTCCATCACCCCCACACACATACACTTCAATTCAATTCTACAAAAATAAATTCTGTGTGCCACATTCGTGCTAAGCATCATTCTGGATGCTGTGGGAAGTCGTGATGGGGCAAATGCGAAGATTTCTCTGATACAGTAATGCCCTCAAGAAAGTTTATGATCTAGTAGGAAAACAGTATTCTAAGGTTATGCGTACTTTGTAAAATAATGCATAATAAACTAGTGAAGGGTAAATAGAAGCCACGGACACTGAGAGGGGAGGGGTCTCCCAGGAAAAGGGAGTTAACATTTGTTAGGCAGCTATCATGCAGCACATGTTGTGCTAGGAATTTTACATATATTACATTATTTCCTCCACAGAAAAATCCAATGAGGTCAATATTATTAACTCTTTTACAACTGGCTGAGTTAAATCTCAGTGAGGTTAAGTAACTCGTCCACACCATACAGTTAGCGTTAGTCAGGGTAGCATCTAGATCCAAGGCTGCTTGATGCCAGAGTTTTGGCAGTTCCCTTTCTGCTAAAGAGGACAAGAGATGGCTTTTGATTGGTGCTTGAAAAACATTTCAACAGGTAGAAAAAAATGGGGGAGGGGGAACAAGAAGAGACGGCTTTCACCTGAGAAAAGGGTGGTGTGTCATGAGAGAACTTAATAACCATGTTAGAAGCCCACCTGTCTCACCTGTCCCATCCAAAGCATCCATTCCGTCAAACAAATCATGCGTACATTCTATGAGACAGGCGATTCGTACTAGTTACAAAGAGATATAGGTGCATGACACAGAAACCCATGACCTCACTCGTGTCATGAGTCAAAATATACCCTGTGAAATGTGCAAACAATACATAGTACAGTCAATGCCAATGTGGCACTGGTGTGTTATTGCTCATGATTATTTTACCTAAAAAGAATGACAGAGACTGAGATGACATATCATGAAAAGGCACTGGACTGGGATTTGGAGGATCTGAGTCTAGTCTTGACTCTACTACTTCTCAACTTTGTGACTTTGGACAAGTCACATCCATTCCCTGGGCCTGAATTTCTTCATGGAAGGAGTAAAGGTTTAGTTTACATGGTTTTGAACATCTTCCTTCCAGCTCAAAGCATACACTGAGAAGCTTTGCTAAATTTACTTTGCTCTAGCAGGTTCCTTCTTCTCTTTGAAGTTTTCTCCTCCATGTGTCTTCCCTGAGATGGCTGATGCTCCAGTTATTGTAACCCCTCTCGGATGAGGGAGCAGAAGGTGAGGAGGGGGCAGGGAGCCAAACATAAGCTCTGTCTCTGAGAAGGAAGGTGCAGTTGGACACTGGCTCAGGGAGGCCAGTTCACTGTGGCTGGGAAACCCGAGACTGGAAGATCTCTACGGCCCCTTGAGCTCTGACCATCTGTGTCTCCATGGATGAAAGTGACACTATGGACCTACCTTATTCATCCAGCCAGTAACTGTGCTTACAAAACGTGACTGGTTGACCACTCCTGGGTAAGATAGAAAAGCCACCATGTCATTGTGCTTCAGCCCAGTGGAGATGACAGAGGTGGAAAACAGATTCATTTGAGGTTAAATTTAAGCATTCATTTAAATTTAGGTCATTTATTACCACCGAATCTCCAATTCTTCCCCTTTCTGTGTTTATAATAAATGTAAACTTATTCTTGGACTCCTAAATACACAAACTAAATGATATCTTCCCAGGTACTCTTTTGGAAGGCTGGTTCCCTAGGAACCCTTGTGTGTTTGCATAGCATTCCACGCTTACCTTGGACACTGGCTCTCTGTGTCATTTTGGACAAGCTACTAGCCTTGTAGTGCCAAGGTTTCCTCATGGTAAGATGAGGAGGTTTGGTTTCATTCATTAGCCTTGATTACCTCTTTTTCTTGCCATCGACCCCACATTTTAAAACATTCTCACTCTCAAAAATTTACATAAGTAACAATCTGGTTTTCCTAGTGCTTTCACATATCATAGATTGTATACCATTTCTTTTTTTTAAAATTAATTTATTCACTTATTTTTTTCTGTGTTGGGTCTTCGTTGCTGTGTGTGGGCTTTTCTCTAGTTGTGGTGAGCGAGGGCTACTCTTCGTTGCGGTGCGCGGGCTTCTCATTGTGGTGGCTTCTCTTGTTGTGGAGCACGGGCTCTAGGCTCGCAGGCTTCAGTAGTTGTGGCATGCGGGCTTCAGTAGTTGTGGCTTGCAGGCTCTAGAGCACAGGCTCAGTAGTTGTGGCACATGGGCATAGTTGCTCCATGGCATGTGAGATCTTCCCAGACCAGGACTCGAACCCATGTCTGCTGAATTGGCAGGTGGATTCTTAACCACTGCATCACCAGGAAGGTCCCTTGTATACCATTTCTAGACAGAACTTCTGGTCACAATGAAGTACCCAGTGTGACCACACTGAGATGATACGATTCCAGATGTCAGAGAAGAAACTTAGCTTTTGACCTCACCTGGGGAACCTTACCACAGGAACACTGGTGATTTCTGGAAAGATGTTGAAAGGTTGAAAAGAGCTGGGAGAACCAAATTGCCAAAAGCGTAAACAGAGCTGGGTTTAGATCCTCATTTTACCCTTCGCTAGCTATGTGACTTTGGGAAAATTACTTAACCTCTCTGAACCGCATTATTCTCATTTATAAAACGGAGATAATCATGGAATTGTATCTACCCTGCCAACCTCACAAGTGTTTTTCTTCCCTATGAATTTAAATAATACACTGGGAAATTTGTTCAAAACTGCAAAACCTGATACAAATATAAGTTGTTATTCCTAGTATTATAAATCTTCCAATTCCATATATTATTAGAATGTTTTATTGCAACTGACAGCTTTTCAGACTTAGATTCCACCATCCATCTTGTTAGATATATGAGATGATTTGCCTCATCTTTTTCTTTCCCTCATTCACAAGTGGTTCTTTTTTTAAAAAATTGTGGTAAGGTACGTATAACATAAATTTACTATTTTAACTATTTTAAAGTGTACAGTTCAGGGGCATTTCATATATTCATAATGTTGTAAAACCATCAACACTAGTTCCAGAACATTTTCATCACTCCAAGAGAAACCCCATATCCATTAAACAGCCTCCTCGCGTTATGCTTCCCCCTCCTCCTCCAGCCCCTGACAACCACTAACCTGTTTTCTGTCTGTTTAGGTTTGCCTATTCTGGATATTTCATATAAATGGAATCATACAATATGTTGCCTTTTGTGTCTGGCTTCTTTCACTTAGCGTAATGTTTCCAAGCTTCATCCATGTTGTAGCATGTAGCAGTACTTCATTTCTTTTTATGGCTGAATAATATCCCATTGTATGGATGGATATATCACACAAAGTGTTTTTTAACCTTTGAGTTGTTGCCTTCTTTGAGATGCAGACTATACACATAAATACATTTTTCTCTCCACACAATTGCATGCAATTTTAAGGCATTAACAGACACCCCTGGGCCTGTTCATGTATCCCAGATTGAGAACTCTTGCTCTGGTGGGTAAAATGAAGGGAGTCAAGAGGTACAAACTTCCAGTTATAGAATAAATAAGTCATGGGAATGTAATATACAGCATGGTGAATATAGTCAACAATATGGTATTGCGTACTTGAAAGTTGCCAAGAGAGTATATCTTAAAAGTTCTCATCACAAGCAAAAGTTTTTGTAACTCTATATGGTGGTGGATGGGTAACTAGACTTATTGTGGTGATCATTTTGCAGTGTATACAAATATTGAGTCCTTATACTGTATACCTGAAACTAATATAATATTATATGTCATTTCTACTTCAATTTAAAAAAGGACTCTTGCTTGAGTAAGAGACCATTCTCTGAATCCTTCCATTCATTCATTCATTTTGATCATTCATAATTACTAATTGAGTGTAAGGCACTTTTCTATGCTCTGGGGGAAATAAAAGTAATTAACAAAGCAGACAAGAATTTCCTTTACTATGGGGCTTACTTTCTAGTGGTGGGTGACAAGCAGTGAACAAATAAATCATATGGTTTATAAGAAGGTCATAAATGCCAGAGGAGAAAGGTCACAAAGCCAGAGGAGAGGAAGGTAGGAAGTGCCGAGGAGGAGTCACTGCAATTTTAAATAGGATAGTATGGAAAACTTCACTGAGAAGGTGATCTTTGGATGAGTATTTGAAGGTGTGAGGAAGTAGCCATGGGTTCACTCTTACCTGTAGGAAGACCTGATTACCATTTGCAGATGTCTTAGCAAAGAGGCCTAAGTAATGTTCCCGTTTCCTATTACACGGGCAATTCCATCTTTAAATTATCAAGTAAGAATTCACATGGATATGGATTTCCACAAGTTTTCCTTCCAAAAAGTCTAAAGTTTACTATGTTTCATGGTAATTTAGAGCGCAGGCTTAGGAGTCAGACTCCATCTTTCCCACAGAAAATCTCTACTCCTTTCCAGAAAGTCAGTTACCACTCTTTTTTTTTTTTTTTTTTGCGGTGTGTGGGCCTCTCACTGTTGTGGCCTATCCCGTTGCGGAGCACAGGCTCCGGACGCGCAGGCTCAGCGGCCATGGCTCATGGGCCCAGCCGCTCCGCAGCATGTGGGATCTTTCCGGACCAAGGCACGAACCCATGTCCCCTGCCTCGGCAGGTGGACTCTCAACCACTGTGCCACCAGGGAAGCCCTCAGTTACCACTCTTGACAGCCTTTTCATTCGTGAAATGGTAATACTAATGCTATACATCTTATCCTTTTCTACAACACCCTATTCAATGAAATAAGGTATCTAAAATACCTAGGACACTTCCTGGAGCATAAATTTTGCTCAGTAAATGGTGGATAATTTTATTTGTTTATAGAACACTTGCTGATTGCTCTTCTCTCCTGCAGTAAAACACTTTTGCATGTTGCTTGACCATGGCGAAAAAAGGAAGTGTTTGTTGCATGAGTTGTTTCAGTCAGAAAAAGAAGGAAGTGGGGCAGTGTATTACCAGGCTTGAAGAGAAAGAGCCCAACTATTTCAGCCCCACAGATTCAAACTGTTGATGTCTCACTCTCTGTCTCTATTTTAGGAATCCTTGTGGATTTTCCTGGGATTTGAGTTCCCTGTGTCTTGCTTTGGACTCAAAAGCAGAATCTCACTTACCCTGCTCTCTCCCATAATCATTCCAGGCCTCTCATTCAGAGACTCCTTCCCTGGACTTACTTTTCACCTCCTCCTCCCCAACCTAATTGCTCACCACCCTTTACGCTCGTTTACTTTTCTTCATAGCATTCAGTACAGTTTTTTTTTTAATCCCCAGTATATAGAACAGAGCTTAGCACTAGCAGGCACTCAAGAAAGTATTTATTGAATAGGGAAATTTATTCAAAATCTCAGAAGTTATGAATTTTGTTCTTGCTGCCCATTTGATGTTAGGTGTGACTAAATGACTTACTTTGACCTGTGGACTGTGTGAGTGGAAGTGACAACAAAGGACGAGCTTGGGTAGAAGCTTAAAGAGCCAGTGCATGCTCTGTTACCTTCTCTTTCCTTCTGTCAGGCAACTGGCAATGTTTGAGAGAGTGGCTGCATTGTCATCCTGGGTCCCAGAGTGATAACCTTGAATAGAGCCCCTCCGGATTTCTCCTGATGGGCATGTAATATGAGCAAGAAACAAACCTTTGTTATTTTAAGCCACAGAGAATTGTGGGTTTTTGTTACTGCAGCATAACCTAGACTATCCTTACTGATAAAAGTACCAACGTTATAATTTAGTCTTATTATTCTCTCTCCCCAAGAGTGGGATCTGGGTATCATTTACCTTCACATAAAAGACCCATGATTAAAAAAAAATGCATGTTGTATTATAATATTGTGTTGGGTCACATCTGACTTATTCAAAGACACCTACAGGACAACCCTTGGTCAGCTCCTATTTCACATGCATTTGAAATGGCACTGGAGAATGAGATTGAGTTTCAGAACTCAATCCCCTTAAAGGAACAGAGGTCTCACCATATGAGACAACCCTCACCTAGCTCCAGACCCTATGCCGTTTGTTCTTCCCCAGTTTCTGCTTCACTGACCGAGTGTGTGCTGCCTCTGATCCTTTTACTTCTTTTATGTTAATAAGATAAACAATTATCTTAATACTCAGTTTCAGATTAATTGAAGTTTTAGTGTAGTGGGGAAAATAAAACCCAAAAGATGTGTAAGCAGAGAATTTTGGTTTAAGTATATACTTACTAGCACTGTGATATTGGCTAAATTGCTTAGCTTTCCTGAGCTAATAAAATTGGGATGACAATGTGAGTCCATGATCTTTTCAACCAAAATTCTTGGGGCAAGATGTATCTTAGAATCCTGAATTTTTCAGAATTTTTAGGAAGGTAATATGTTGTATATGTTACATAGATTAACACAAACCCAGCAGGACCTGCTCAACCCTCCAAAAGCAATCATATTAATATTTATGCAGCAAAATATATCGATATTTAAGAAATAGCATAAAGACTATGAGTAGCCTCATTTTAGATAAAATCAGGCTTTGTCGTCATATGAGTTTTCCCAAACTTTTGGTATTTAGAGTTTTTAAAAAATTATGGATAATGTGTTGTGGACCTGTACCTATTTTTCATGTTGTTTTAAGGAATAGATTTTAAAAAGTGGATAAAAAAGACACTGTACAATATCACCATAAAATGAGAATTGTTATGTCCTCACAGCACAGAACTGGTAGTTCATTCAACAACTTTCAACATAACACTCAACAATAAAAATAATATTCAGTGAGCATCTACTGTGTGCTTGTCATTGTTCTAGGTGCTGGTACTGATGTCATTAATGAATCAAGGATCATTTCTTCCATTCAGCCTTTCCCAGAAGGAAGTGCATGTTTCTATGCAATTCTTTCTCAAATGTGTGGGTGCATAGAGTCAGTCTTTTGATAATTTCTTAGGCTCATTAAAACACTTCATTATTTGGGGCTTTAAAAATATGTCAGATAAATTAAATTTTCTACTTTTCAGAACAACTTAGCCCTAGAAGGTCTTCTGGTGAGTCACGTTCTGAGCGGGGAAATCTGGCATTGAGGCATAATTAACATTCTGGGTTGCCCCCAGTTTCTATGGAGATAAATGTAGCCCCTCAGGGGAGGAGTGATGGATGTGTAACCTCCAAGATAACTAACTGACAGGTAAGAAATTTTCCTTTCTCAGATGCATTAATTATTCACATTCATTATGCATCAAACACTGTGAGTTTCCATTTAGAAATTGGACCAAATAGAGAAATTGCCCCCTCTCCATCCCCTGTAATCAAATCATTCCAGGGACTGCTGAGCATCTGAGTAGGTCTGCTGTTTGGTCTAGTTTAACAGCAAATGTTTGTCTATTGTCTCTGGGACATGGAATAAAGATTAAACACCTTGTTGACTGCAGTAGCAAAAACTTTTGGGGCTCTCAACTTTCACAGTCCCTGATATTTTCTTATTATCGTTTCTTCCTTCTAGAATTTAAGCTTGGTAAGCACCCAGACCTTGCCTGTCTTGTTCATTACTGTGTTCTTAGCCCCTCGGACAGGATATGGACACTTGATAAGTATTTATTAAATGAGAGAATGAGTGAGTGAAGTTTAGGTCTGGGGATGGCAGAACCCATCAGAGTAACTGCAAATGTGAACTGTAATATGGGCGATCCAGCCTTAGTTCTTTGAGGAGGCTTGTTGTCCACATCTTCCTCTCTGTGGCTAATTGATAACCTACAGTGAGGCACAGAGAGAAGGCAGTTGGGGCAATACCCTCAACCCATTCCAGGAGAGGTACTCCTTGGCACATCCTTTAAATCCTTTCTTATTGAGAACACTGCCTTTTAATCAACTTACTTGAACCTAGACCAGTTATTTGCCTGAAGTGTATCCCAGAACCATGGTCAATCAAGAACTATGGGTTAACTCCATGGGCCAGGCTGTGAAACCCTGCACAGTGCCTAGTCCCAGTGTCCAGCCTTGGCTCAAGGTCAATTTTTCAAGAATTAGTTCACAAAAAAAGAATTGCTAAAGGCTGATTTGTCAATGACTAATTTTCCAAAAACATGTTTTCTATGATCAGCTTATAAAGTGGATAGCCACTGGCACTCGATGGGATGGTTTCAAAGCCCTTGAGTTTTTCGATGGTGTCTTTTTGTTCCAAGTTACTGTTAGTTTCATCAGAGCCATTTATCTATGGCAAGTCAAGGTTTCTTGCTTTGTAGATTTTCTGTTCTTTGGATCTGTGGCTTTTGGGTATATTTCAAATCAGGCATTGTACATGTCTTAAATGTTAAAGATAGTATAGAAGATAGAGCAGGTGTTTGCTGTCTAAATCCAGTTTACTGCCTAAATATTGCTGACCTGTTCAAAAAAATGAATATTTTGATTGGGTTTTGAGCATTAGACACATGCCTCAGGATCTGAATTACTTAATGCTTAAGAAACTGAAGTTCAGTTCCCCTGAACTCAAAGGGCCAAGTGGCCAAGGAGAAGCAGTTGCAGGAAAGCTAAAAACTAATTGTGCTTTGTAATGGCATCTCCTTTCATTCATTCATTAATTCGGCATGTATTGAGTCCTTTTTTAGTTCCAGGCTTTATTCTAGACACTTGGAATAAGAGAAAAAATAAGACATGGTTCCCTGATTTAGAGACTGGTCTGCTATTTGGGAATCTCTTGGTGAGATGTAGGGCTCACTGTGTTGAATTCATCTGACATTAAAAAAAATTTTTGTGGTTATTCTTTTAATCCATTCTACCTTCTACTTTAACAGGTATAACTTAAGTGTCTTAACCTCACTGAATTAGATCTTCATGGCCTATCTTAATTCTCATGAAAATGGCCTTTCTCATCTTGTAAATGCTGACTGTATTGTTAGACTTCAGTTTTATCCCCTCAGCCTTCTTTTGCCCTCCCTTGCCCTGATAGCCCTGTCCTTTCAGAGGCCACATGATCTGAAGACCCGTGTTCAAGTCCTGCTCTTTCACTTATCAACTGTGAATTTAGCAAATCAGTTGACCTTTGGAAGCTCAGACTTTGCATCTGTTAAGTGGGCTAATTAAGATTCACAGTGTTATTGCAAATATAATGGAGCTAAGTGGACTTGGTAAGCAATATAGCATTAATGTGAGAGACTGAAATAGATTAGTGCAAGTCAGCTTCTAATGCATTAAATAAGGAAAACACCACAGGGACACAGAGGAGAAAGCAATTAGGGAGATCAACAAGGTTTTACAAAGCAGGTATGGTGGACTGGGCCTGAGATTAGGGGCTCTCTAGGTGAAAAAGATCATTCCAGGAAGAAGAAACAAACTCTCGGAGGCACCAAAAGCTTCCTGTGTTTTGGGCGACTAGTGAACAAGAGTAACTGTAGATTAGGTGGGACGTCATAGGTGTTGATAAATTAGGTCCAGACCAGTTCTATGCACCACATTAAAGAGTTTGAGCTTTCTTTAGGGAGCCACTGAAAAGTTTCATCCTACGACAATTTCTTGTGTGAGTCAGTATGTGCCAAGCACTGTTGTAAGCACTTGTGAAACATCAGAAGAATAATAAAAAGAACATCCATGTACCCAATTTAAGAAATAGCTTAGGGACTTCCCTGGTGGCACAGTGGTTAAGAATCTGCCTGCCAATTCAGGGAACAAGGGTTCGAGCCCTGGTCCAGGAAGATCCCACATGCCACAGAGCAACTAAGCCCATGCACCACAACTACTGAGCCTGCGCTCTAGAGCCTGCGAGCCACAACTACTGAGCTCGCGTGCCACAACTACTGAAGCCCATGCACCTAGAGCCCGTGCTCCACAACAAGAGAAGCCACCGCAATGAGAAGCCCGCGCACCGCAACAAAGAGTAGCCCCTGCTCTCCACAACTAGAGAAAGCCCGAACACAGCAATGAAGACCCAATGCAGCCAAAAAAAGAAATAGCTTAAAAAATTACCAATCCTTATGAAACTCTCTGGGTTCCCCTCCTCAATAGAATTTGCCTAATTCCCCAAGAGTAACTCAAACTCTAAATTTTACGTTTGTCATTCCTCATTTTTCATTACAGTTTTATTCATATGTGAGGAAACAGGCTCAATAAATATTTGCGGGATAGATGAATGAAAATACATATCCCTGTGTGGGTGGTCTCGCATGTCCTTTCTTGCAGATATTGCTTCTATTTCTGTTATCATTGTTATTCCAGTGCTTTTTTTTTTTTAGTGCTCTTAACCAGTCTTTATTCTTCAGGTTTCTTGATTTACATGCCATTGTGTGTTTTTATCAGATAGTCGTATTTACTATCAAAACAACCTTATACAAATTACACTCAGAACCTCTTTTCTTTAACATAGCAACTACTTATAATTCCTATCTCTTTTCCCCATCTTTATCCACATGTAATTGGAGTTATTATAATTGTAAACGTTGTGTTTTTTGCTTGAGCTTTTCACTTTGCATTATTCTGTAGTTTCTGTATTCCTAGATAGTCTTTGTATTAATTATTTTTATGACTTCCCAAATAGTCTATCAAGCAAATATATTATAATTTGCTTTATCATAATTAAATTGCTGGATATTCAGGTGGCTTTCAATTTTAAACTCTTATAAGTAACATTGCTGTGAAAGCCTTTTTACTTATAAGATTCTTTTCTTCTTTTGAATTATTTCCTTAGGATACATTTTCGTGAATGAGAATACTCAGTCAAAAGCATGATTAATTTTGTGGTTCTTGTTGCTTGAGGGGCTTGCTTTATATAAGAAAATTGCTTATTTTTCTGATTGTAAAAGTAATTCAAGTTCATAACAACTGGAAGATACAAAAATGTATAAATAGAAAAACAAAAATTTCCCCTAATCTTATTCCACAAAGATTACTATCACTAACATTAAAATATTTTTTAATCCATCATTAACATTTACTTCAACTTTTACAGTATTGGTATCATATATTGTTTTGTATCCTGCATTTTGAACTTGATCATCAGCTTTTCCCATGTTGCTGAATAATTTTCAAAGAAGTGATATTTTTTAATGGCCGCATAATACTGTGTTGTGTGGCTAGCTATTAGTTCCTTCTTACTGGCCTTTTTACTGGCATAAATAATGCTGTAAATGAACATCCTGATATTAACCTTCATGACAATTCTGATTGTTCTCATAGGACAAATGTTTGGAGGTCAAGTGCTAGATGAAGAATACAAATACTGTCAGTTTTTGATCCATGCAAAACTCATGCATCTTGACTTCTGATATTCTTTTGCCACTCTGTGTTGCTGCTGTAAAAAATCACCACAATTTAATGGCTAAACAAGTGCAGATTTATTATCTTATAGTTCTGGGAGTCAGAAGTCCAAAATGGGTCTCATTGGGTTAAAATCAAAGTATCAGCAGGGCTGCTCTTGATAGACAGAGGTTCTAAGAAGGATTCGTTTCCTTGCCTTTTCTTGCTTCTAGAGGTTGCCCACATTCTCTGGCTTATGACCCCTTCTTCGGTTTTCAAAGGCAGTAATGTTTGGCCAAATCCTTACACTACCATCTGTCTGGCTCTCTCTCTTCCACCTCCCTTTTCCACTCTTAAGGACTGCTGTGAGTCCTTTGGGCCCAGCTGGACAATCCAGGATAGTCTCCTTATTTTAGAGTCAGCTGATTAGCAACCTGAATGCCATCTGCAGCCTTAATGCCCCCTGTGTCATGTAACCTAATATATTTACAGGTTCTGGGGATGAGGTCATGAACATCTTTGGGGATGGGGCCATTATTCTGCCTACCACTCATTTCTTCCTCTGGGTATTGTCATTCTCTTTCCCATTGCTTTGTTTTAGTCAGGAGTCAGTTCAGCCAGGATTTAACAGAAAGCCAAAAGTTTTTTGGTCCTTAACTATGTGTAAGACTCTTTACCAGATACAAAGCCCTAAAAGAACATTTTTCTCTGTTGGAGGAAACAGTTACTTACGCAAGGACCTTAGTTCAAGGCAGAGTATGATTAATGACAAAACAGTGGTTCCATGTAACTCGAAGGAACACAGAGGACAGCAGTTAATTTTTACTTAGGAAATCTTCCTGGAGGAAGTGGCATTTGAATGGAAAATTTAACAACGTCTAGAATTCTTTTAGATAGAGATGGGGAATGGCATTTTAGACAGAAGGATCAGAATGACTAAAGGCACAGAAGTGAGGAATCAAAGAATGTGTTCAGAGACTGGTGATTAGTCTAGAAGGGTGTTGTCTGATAGAACTTTCGACGATGATGGATATGTTCTATATCTGTACTGTTCAACATGGTAGCCACTAGCTACATGTGGCCATTGGGCACTTTAAATGTGGCCAATACTACTGAGGAATTGGATCTTTAATTTAATTTTAATGAATTTAAATTGAAATAGTCGCATGTGGCTAGAGGCTACCATATTGGACAACACAGATCTAGAATGAATGGAGCAAGGGATCTTTGGGGGATAGGGTTTTTGGAAGAATGCACTGGAATATTTATTGAGGCCACATAACAGAGGGCCTTGAAAAACATGCACTAGGTAATGGGGAGTCACTAAAATGTTTTGAGCAAGAGAGTGACGTGATCACAACTATGTTAGAGTTAAGATACTATTCTGATGGCCTTTGGAGGATGGGAAGGATGGAAGTTTAAAGCCAGTTGATACTAGGACTGATATATGAATCCTATTAAGTTCTACATATTTCCTAGTCAATGTTAACATTTTAGGGTGACTTTGGTTATGTCCATACTCTGGGCACTGGTATGTAGATAGGCAAGGATACCTGGGTTGCCTCTCCTATTGGATTCTCAGCACTATTGGATACTTCCTATATCTTCTATGTAAAACTCTGTTATGATCCGATTTAGAATTTTCCTGGCATTTTTCTTCCTTTTCTTTGAAATTTTAGCTTAAAGCAAGTGATTGTTAGGGCTGTGAGGGCATAGTCCATGTTATTCACTATTGTATCTCTAGCTCCTTGAAGGATACTTGACACAGCTTAACTGCTCAGTAATTATTGTATGAACTAATGTTTTATCAGGTTGATGAAGAATCTTGTGGTTTTGATAGGATTCCCTTGTACCTTTCCAAAAGCTCATTATCAGCCAGATAATTAGAGTTATTATCAGAGTTAGGTCCTGAACACCTACCTCTTCACCCCTCTTATGTATCTAAATGTCCACCCCTGTAGTTGCTTGTCTTTCATGGTTACACATTTCAGCCGGAAGAAGACGTGGGCCCTCTAGTCTTTCAGTTTTTATCCAGCACTTAAAAGTGACAGGAGAAATATCCATGGTCTTTTCGATACTTTGTGGATCTGTAGACATGCATAGTAGTCGGTGAGCCTAGGAAGCCTGGTCATCTCTGTGACATCTCGTGACTGGGTATTCCTCACACCCTGTCCATCCAGGCCACCTCTATACCCCTTACCAGAGACAAGTCAACTTTGGTCATAGAATACTTCCTCCAGGCCGCTATGACTGATTTCTTTGCACTACTAGTACTTAAGAATCCTTGTTTTATCAAGCAATTGACCATTCATTTTGGCAGTGTTTTGTAACTCTTGTTTTGTTTCCTATGTATATATCTTGTTCTTTCTTCTCTCCTCACTGTAGTATAAGTGCTTTAAACACAAGTGTACAGATAAACAAAGACCACCCCACCCAAATGAGAATAAGAAAAGCTATTTATTCAGAGTTTTCAATAGCAAGGGAGACAGCCGCCATCACTTGGGTTTAGCAGAGATTCAAAGGCAGGCAGGGAAGTGGAAAAGCTTTATAGTGGAAAGAAGAAAAGGCTTGAAGCATGTCCTGATTGGAGGCTCTTGGCATGGGAAAGCTGGAGGCAGGCTAACTAGGGGTGAGGCTAGTAGGACATATTTGGCTTTTTCTGGTTGATCCTAAGTTGGAAGTCAGAACAAAAATTAGGGAAGCCGTCAGTTATCAATCAGTTCCTGCCATTTGGGGCTGATTACTACAGGAGTTGTTGTTTGACTTCCTAGTCTGATGGCTGCAGATTGTGGGTCAGAGTTCTATCTATATTTGTGGTCTGGCCGTTGTCCATTTGTATATTCAGTTTCTCACAGGAACCATGTCTTATGCTTCTTTTATACCTGGCCTTCTTCCATGCTCTTCTGATCCTCCAATGTTTATCACATGCCCAGGTACAAAACAGGTGCATGGTAAACATTTGGTTGAATGATGTCACAGCACATCAGGTAACGTGTACCGAGCTATGAGTTCTGTTGTTGTTACTTTCTGGCTTGGGTGAGTCACTCAGTTCTACTCCGATGTATTCCATTCCATTCACATTTATAGTGTCCTTGTGATATGTCAGGCCCTAGGAAACATGCTGATGGCACACAGAAGAGTGATACAACATTCCTGTTCTCAAACAATCCTCAAAATATACCTCTCTAATGGCAACAGTAATCACATGGAGTTGTTGTGAGGGTAAGATCAGATAAAGTACATGAAAGCATGCAATAAATTGTAAAGAGCTATAAAATGTGAGGAATTTTTGCTATTTTAAATGTTTAACAATTGTTTTCCTGAAAACACAAAGTAACTCCAGAAAATGATGCATCTTGATAAACTTTTCCTTCATCTTCTCTGAGTATAATTTATGATACAACCACACCATTTACAGAAAACCTCTGCATTGCTTTTTCAAGATGTTTACTGAGGAATCTGGGGTATAATTATTATACTTCTGTCTTTTTAGAGGGTAATACACTTTCAAAAGCCTGTTTCAAGGATTTCTAGTTGCCAAGCTGTCCTGTGAACCGGCCAATACAATTTCTTGAATCATCGCCCAGTGCGGACCCAATCTATATTTGGAATTTCATGCCATCTTGAAGGAACATCATCCAGTGCCAGGGTCTTCTCTAAGCTAATTGGGCTTTGGCAGTGATGTCATTCCATAGTGGGCGTTTGTCGAGACTATGGCAATGATAACTCAGATCTCGTTTTCAGCAGCGTGTGCCCATGTGTGCAAAGAGGCTGCTCCCTCCCTTACATGCAATTACTCCTCCTGCTGAAGTTTCACTTCTGGTCTCTTTCTGAAGATGGGAGATCAGTAGGCTATTTACACTCCATGGCTTTAAGCATTCCTCTCCTTCTATTCTGTGTACAACTATTTCTCCGGTCATTAATATGGCTTAAAATAAAATTAGGGAGAGCAGTAACCTTATAAAAGCAGTAAACTTATCAAACTTTTGATAGGTAGGAAACAGTCATCAAACCATAGAGGGAAGTGTCTCCTAGGGTTAAACATTATAGGCATTGGAATTAAGCAGTTGTGTTTTGAATGGCTGCCCAACCACTTTTAGCTGTATATGTTGGATAAGTTTGTTAATCTATATGAGCCTCGGTTTCCTCAACTGTAAGATGAGGGCGATACTTTTTGCCTCATGGGGTTGTGGATTAAACGTAACCAGATTTATGACTATTCCCCTATGTCTGCTGACTTTCTGACCTCAGATTCTCTTTCTAGCCTGTCAAATAATCCTCGTGTCCCAAGAGCATTGGGAAATAAGGAAGAATTTTCTGGTGATTTCCCAGGAGAGATGGGAAATCCCACAGTCCCCAAGATTCCTCCAGAACACTGTCTTCAGCCTCTTCTCTATGATTTCTGAACAATTCAGTTCTGCCCCAAACTTGCACACCATTACACAGTCCAGAGTCATCTTGCTACTCAGCAGTTCAAAAGCCCTGACATTAAGTGAACATCTGACTGTTCATCAGAAGAAAGTTTTAGCACTCATCTGTTGTTACTTCAGTATGTCTTTTGGGGTCTCATCTCTCACTCAAATTGTCCATCAAAATATTGCTTACAATTATATTCAAGTTTTCTCTCTGAGAGGTGTCCCAAGGGGGAATATAAAAACAACTTCCCTCAGGATTGGGAGTTTAGGATTAGCAGATGCAAATTACTATATATAGGACGGATAAACAACAAGGTCCTATTGTATTGCACAGGGAACTATATTCAATATCCTGCAATAAACCATAATGGAAAAGAATACGAAAGAGAATATATATATGTATAATGGAATCACTTTGCTGTACAGCAGAAACTAACACAACATTGTAAATCAACTACACTTCAATAAAATTAAAAAAACAAAATGAACAACTTCCTTCATTTCACTACATTGGTTTTATATAATACACATAAAACACTTAGCACAATGCCTGCACAGAGTAGTACTCGACAAACAAAAGTTTGTTTTTTAGACAAAGTGAAAGCAATATAGTGAGATAACATAGTTTTGATATATGTGGAACAACTGCTCGATTTAAGAATTTGTGGACCTCCCTGGTGGTGCAGTGGTTGAGAGTCCGCCTGCCGATGCAGGGGACATGGGTTTGTGCCCCGGTCTGGGAAGATCCCACATGCTGCGGGGTGGCGAGGCCTGTGAGCCATGGCGGCTGAGCCTGCGTGTCCGGAGCCTGTGCTCCGCAACGGGAGAGGCCCACACACTGCAAAAAAAAAAAAAAGGAAAAAAAAAAAGAATTTGTGTCTTGTATTTGTCCCTTAATTAGTAACATTAGAAAAGGTATTAGCATCCCTAAGCCAGAGATGCCCAAGGCCTGAAAGGCATCAAGGGTGTGTCACCTCAGGCTCAAACTCCCATCTGGAGACCTGGCACATCCCCACACAGATGGCTAAGTAAGCTGCTGTCATCTTTTCCTCCTTATACGGAGAGGCTAAATGATATTCTTGGCCAGTTTAGTTGAGAAGTCTCTTTCTGGTTATGGTAAGTCTGTTTGAACTTCTTCCTATCCCAGCATGGTTTGTCAGCTATTCTGCTGGCCTGGTGGTTTTTTACCCATGGAGCTATAGAGAATGTTGCTCTGGGTCAGACACTTAGCCAAAGGCTGGGGCAGTAGGGGAGAAAGCACCGCTCTCAGATGAACCCAACTATAAGTCACAAGGAGTGGTCAGCTGTATAACACCCGATGAACTGAGTGTTCAAAGTGGGGCAGGATGGCAGGGATTTATGGAGTAGGGAGCCAGGGAAGGTGTCAAGAGCTCTGACATTTGATGTGGGCCTTGAGGAGTAAGTAGGGATTTTGCTAGGCCACAAAGCAAATGCTGACAACAATTCTAGACTTTTTGGGTGTGCCAGCCAGAATCAAAGAGGGAAAGGAAACTCAAGGGACAGAATTAAGGGCTTTTATTATATCATCTCTTTCCATATAGAGACCCAGCTCAAGTACCGGAGGGCTTTTTACTTCCCTTTAATAGGGATGACCATTCCCTTAAAAATGAGGGCTGTTTTCCTTCTTATATGGAGAGGTTAAATGACTTGTCCAAGTTTGTATATTTTGTAGGTAACAAACAAAGCCTAAATCCAATGCCTGTCCAAGGCCTAGCCCCTAATTTGTGGTCAATAATCAGTATTTATTGCAAGAACAATGAATGAGTGAATGAATGAACCCAGTTCTCCTGACTGCCATAAAGTATAATTTCCGCTCCTTGGTACTTGTTTTCGTTGTTTGGTACATTACTAGCTGATTATTATCACCAGCCACAGAGGAATCCCATGGAATATACCTTGAGGCCTTTGTGAGTCCTCAGATTCGTGAAAGCATCTATAACATATATTTTTTTCTTAATACGAGAATTTTACACAGGGCAGGGAGTCCACCAAACAGTTTTAAAAATGGATTTCTATTCTTTTTACCTTCAGTCTCAATACGTTTCCATCTCTCCTGCTCATAGCCATCAGGAGCTTGGCTTAGTTGTACCTTGAACCACACCCCTCATATGCTTTCCATGTGGCCTTTTTGTGGTTTAAGGCCTAAATTGCTCCCCAGCCCAGGGTTAGAAGCTCCAACTGCCTTCTCATCCTTATCTTTCACTTATTTATTCTTACATGCATTCAACAAATATTTATTGAGTACTTCTTAAGAATCAGACCCTGTGCTGGGTGCTGAAGATACAGGGGTGAAGAGGAAAGACACACAATTTCTCTTCATGGAGCTGACTATCTAGTGGAAGAAACAGTAATAAATGAAAGTTATATTATGTAATGGTTTATATTATGTAATGGTAGTTTTGCTAAGTGCCACAAAAGGGAAGTATAGAATGGTGAGGTTGTTCAGCAGGGGAATCTAATCTATTTGGGAGGGTCAGGACCAGCTTCCCTGAGGGACTGAATTTAGGGGAATAGGAAATGGCTCAGCAAAGAGATAGGAGAGGATATTCCTGGCAGGGGGCAGAGCATGGGTAAAGGTCCTGAGGTAGGACAGAACTTGGCTTTGCATGGAGATTTAGAAAGGTTCAAGTGACTGTAATGGCTTGGCCCACAACAGCTTGTAATGCTTCCTTTTGCGAGAGCAAAATCCAAAGTCCTTATTCTAGTGAACAAGACCCTACATGGTCCAGAGCCCTACTACAGCTCAGATCTCATTTCCTCACCCTTCCCCTCTCCTGCCACCCTCATTTTGCTATTCTTCAAAATGGTAAACATAGTTCATTTTCTGGGCACCTGCATTTTTTCTCCCTCGTACCTATGACACCATCATACCAGATATTTTCACAGCTCACGCCTTCATTTCATCTGAGTTTCTGCTAAATGTTATCCTATCAAAGTGGCCTTCTCTGATCACTCTTCCTATAACAGTGACCCTCCACCACTCTCGGTCACATTACTCTGCATGTTCTTCATCACACTTACCACCATGTGGCATATAATTTTTACTTGTTAATGAACTCTATCTCTCCATTACCTTGTAGGGGTCATGAATGAAGCTGTCTTCTTGATTGCTGTGTCCTCAGCACCTAGAACAAAACCTGACTAATAGTTAGCACTCAATAAATATGTATTAAAAACAGTTGAACGGGAAGAGTGATACAAGACCAGACTGGAGAGAAAGCCAAGAGCCAGACCCTGGGACACATACCATGTACTTTCATGCCCAGAGCGGCCTTGTTCACGCTTTTCCCTCCACCTGAAATGCTCTTCTCCACCCCCTTCCATCACCATCCCCACCAAGGGAAGTGCCATTGACATAGCCCATTGCCAGAGATTCCACATAGCATTTATTTAATTCCTCTTTGGATTCTGGTGAGTGAGGTGTATGTTTGACTCCTGTCCCCAGTGCAGCATAGAGCATGACCAAGAGTAGGTACTCAGAAAAATCTTTGCTTAATTGGGTGGCAGGAGGGCAATAATCCAGGAGAGCTAATAATCCAGGTTAGGGATTTTAATAAGGTCAGGGAGCTGAGCCAAAGTCATGACTGGATTTGAAGGAGCATATAGTTAAGAGCATGAACTCAGAGCTTAGTTTCCTGGGTTTTGAATCTGGCTCTGTCAATTACGAGTGACTTTTTGTCTGTAAAGGCCTCGGTTTTTCTCTCTTTATAATGGGCATAAAGAGTACCTCTGTCATAAAATCATTATGAAATTTACATTAATCACTATATTACAGTATTCAAAATAGTGCAAGAAACATAATGAATACTATATACATATATTGTTTAAAAAAATAAATAAGAAGCCTAGGATGTTGTTTATGGGCAGGAAACCTCAAAGTCCAGGGAAGGCCTGAACTTGGCAGAGAGACAGCATTTGGAGATGCACTTGGGAACCTGGGCAGGGCACTAGGAGAAGGAGATCTTGGGAGCCAAAGCCCAATCCCAGCCGGTGCTTCAGCCCATTTTACAGAAAGTGAGACTGAGTTTAGGAAACACCTTAACTTCACCCCCACCACAGCACAGGAATGTTGATAACTCAAGTGGCTCCCAGATTAATGCTCCCTGTGCTGTTTCCTCACAATTTATCAGTGGAATACAATAACTGGCATCCCAGATGGTGGTTTATTATGTATTTTATTATTTATTTCCTTCCTTGTTTCTCAGAGCAGTTGAGGTAGTTTATAGGAAGCAACAGAATGTAAACCATGGATTAAAAACAATATTAGGGCGACTTCCCTGGTGGTCCAGTGGCTAAGACTCTGTGCTCCCAACGCAGGGGGCACGGGTTCAATCCCTGGTCAGGGAACTAGATCCCACACGCATGTTGCAACTAGGAGTTCGCATGCCACAACTGAAGATCTCACACGCTGCAACAAAGATCCCGCATGACAACTAAGACCCGGCACAGCCAAAATAAATAAATAAATAAATATTAAAAAACAAACAAACAGTATTAGGTCTAGGAAAGGTATACATTAAAATAAGAGGCCAGCATGGTGGTAAGGTAGGATAGGAGAGAGCACTGATGACAGGCTGATACAAGGGTCTGCACTGTTGTTATTTTCATGTGCAAATTAAGTTCTGAGCTTCCTAATGGCAAAAGTGAAAAGACACACCTGGTTAGTTACATAGAAGAGAAAACCAGTGTTTTCCTAGTTCTTATCCCTAAAAGAAATTTCTCATTTGTTCCAGGCTCTTTAGGAATGACACTGAACGCTGACGTTTCCATTCTTATGCCCTAGGGCTATCTTGGCCCATGGGTTGGCCAGATTTCTTCCCTAAGGTGGTTATAACTTATGAATTTGCTTGAAAAGTCTTAGATCCTCATTCTGACTCTGCTGTGATTATGGGCTTCCCCTAATCAGCCAAGAACTACATTTGTGATTCAACCTCTTAGAATGTCATGGTTATTAAAGACCTTAAAGGTCATCAGGTCTAACATCCCCATCCCACTCACCTTCTGATGTTTGAATCTTCTCTGCAACTACTCCATCAAGTGGCCATCCAGCTTTTTCTTGAATGCTTCCAGTGACAGGGAGCTTGTTACCTTCAAAGACCTCTCATTCCATCTGTCCATGAAGTTTCCTGTTCTATTGAGTTGACATCTGAATCCTAGACATACTTATTGAAAGAGACATTTCATCACTGAGGAAAGACATCAAGTCAAATTGGCCAGCAGGAAGCAACTCTGGGAATCCTAAGCTTCATTAGAAGTAGACTTTTGTTCAAATAAAGTGTTAAAATTAAAGCTGTATATATCTGAGTGGGGCCAATTGGCATAAACTCACCACAGCATATGGTGTGCTTCCTTTTATATGCACGTTTAGCAGCTAGTGGGTACCAAACCTCACACAGCTCCCAATTGCTAGCACTAATGAAGGATCTGTTTGCTTTGGGGGATAAAGATGGTATCACTGATTCACAGTTGTTTTTCCAGGAGTGATGAACATATTTCACTTCCCCATCTACACTCTCTTGCGTGGTCCTTTCTTGGCCTCACTGCCACTGCCCTACTTCAGACCTCATTGTCTCTTGCCAGGACTGTTCACTTGTCTCTAACTGGCCTCCCTGCCTCAAGTCTGGCCCTTTCTGGCCTAAGATCACACCGCCAGAGAGGTCTTCATCAAGCATGGATTTGCCATATCACTTTCAGCTTGAAATCCTCAGTGGCTCCTGTTAGCTCCAGCATGGAGTCCAAGCTTCTTGGCATGTAAGATGGGCAGGGCAGGGTCAGGGGTTACTTGTGGCCATGAATAGGACAAAGATAACTGTCCCTCATTCAGGGACAGTTGAGACCCCAAAGTAGTATAAGGCCTTCTGGAACAATAATAGCTCACATTCATATAGCTTCAGAACAGTCACAGTCTCTTCACTGACAAAAATTAATTTCATCTCTAGTTAACACAGGAAGAAACAGAGATTCTCTCAACACTACTCCTACTAGTGCTACTACTACTGTTAACAATAGTGGATGGTTTTATAGCACTATCTGTGTGCCAGGTTCTGTTTCTAAACACTTTATTTCATTTAATCCTCATAACAAGGTAATTGCGTGACCCTGAAAGTGAGCACCTCCTTAAGTTTGTGCCCTGCTGCCTCTCCCTCCTTGCCCTAGCCCCAGCTCTGGTAGGACTCTTGTGTCATGACACAGGGAGCAGAATTTGGGGGTACCCAGTAGGGGGATCTCAGACAGAAAGTCTGGTCCTAGCAGAGGTCCAGCCTCACTGCTGGCACTGGGATCAGAAGGAACAGCCTAGAGTTTTGTAGTCAGGGTTGGAGAGCCAGGAGGCCATTACTACAGCGGGCAGCGTGGTGAAGAAAAAGACCGCAGGGCCCGGAGCCACGTTTCCATATGTGTGTGCCACTGGTGGGAGCTCGCGTGCAGTGTTTCCTTTCTGGACCTCGGTTTCCTCCTCTGCACAATCAGAGTGTTCAGATCCCCGTCTCCTTCCCGGGTTCAGTGGGATGATGGCAGTGAAGGTGTCTGATGGACAGTAAGGTACCGACACAGCATGGGGTGGGGAGACGATAGCCACGTGGGTGTCAGGAGCTTGGGGCTCAAGCTTGTCCCCACACAGCTTCCCCTTTCTGGGGAAGACTTCATATCTCAGTAAGGTGGATGACACAACTCAGCCTGATGAAGTCAGCTGTGCTGCATGCCCACTGTTAAGAGAATAGCTCCTGTCCTACCATCCCAGCCCATAGACAGCCTGAAGCCGGAAACAGCATGGCCTTCAAATCCCAGCCCCAGCTCTGCCCTCGTGCTGAACACCTCTTCTAGCTCAGTCACGACAAAATGTCTCCTTCTTCCTTATAAACCCAGGGCTCTGTCCCCACCAGCCTACCCCATCACCCACACTTCCCCTGGGTCTTAAAACATGCCACTGCCTCAAGACTTGGAGGCCCACCTTAGGATGTGTGAGATCCATGTTGATAACTAGCTAGGAGGCTAATTGAAAATATTTTGGAGTTTTCATGTTAGCTCCGTCAAATCAAGTAAAAAATCATTCTTATCTACTACAACCAGCAGTTATGCAAATCTGCCAATGGCATTAATTAAAGGACTTCCTTACTTCTCAGAGCATTTATCATAAATGAGGAACAGGAACATTCAGGGGCCCATGTCATTCTCTCCCGCAGACACAGCCCCATCTGAATTAATGTCGTATGCAGAGAATCTGCCCTGGGGGGCGGGGTGGAGTTGGATTCCTTATGGGCAGATATTTGAGTTCTGTATTTGTGTAGCACTGTATGTTTACCAGGTGTCAGCTTAGATGGGACGGGCCATCCCTTAAGTGAATCTTCACACTTCTCACATCATCTCTTGAGATTTCCAGCCTCATCTTGACCCCGTGTGGTGGGCAGTGTGGATGCCCTCTACAGAACAATTTTACCTCCACTATCCCTTTTGATCTTCACACAGCTCTGTGATGTTGGTTGTTGTTCTTTTTTTTTTTTTTTTTTTTTGCGGTACGCGGGCCTCTCACTGTTGTGGCCTCTCCCATTGCGGAGCACAGGCTCCGGACACACAGGCTCAGCGGCCATGGCTCACGGGCCCAACCGCTCCGCGGCATGTGGGATCTTCCCAGACCGGGGCACGAACCCGTGTCCCCTGCATCGGCAGGCGGACTCCCAACCACTGCGCCACCAGGGAAGCCCGGTTGTTGTTCTTGTTGCTATTATTCCTGTGTTGTAGATGAGAAAATTTGGACTTCCTTGCTGTAAGACAGGGGTGACCAAAATTATTGTAAAGGGCCAGATAGTAAATATTTTAGGCTTTGCAGTCTGTGAGATCTCTGCCATGATTCTCAGCTCTGCCACTGTAGCATGAAAACAGAAATAGACACTGAATAAACAGACATGACTGTGTCCCAATAAAACTTTATTTACAAAAGCAGGTGGTGGGTCTTGGTTTCTTGACCTCTGCTATAAAGCACTGACATTGTGGCAGGGAAAAGATACCTTTGGTAAATAGAAGACCTTAATGAGGGGATTTGTTATTATCTCAATAAACTTTACTGAGCATCCACTGTATGTCCAGCACTGTGAAGGATACCTTTGTAAATCATAGATAAATCAAGGAGTGCATGGTAGGGCAGGAGAAATATCTATACGAATTCACATCAATATCATTTAAGGCCCAGAGTTCTCAGGACCATTAGAGGAAGCAGATGAGACTCAGAATTCAGAACATCTGGAACCTCAAGGAGCTTTCTGGAGGAGGTTATATGCTAGCTGGGCTTTGAAGAACAACCAGGATGAAACATGAAGCCTTGTCCATGGGGGCATACTTGGTGAAGGGTCATTATGATCGCGTTTCCCCTCCTCATTCTGCTCCTCCCACCAACAGAGACCAGGTATGTTCACAGTCAGTGCCCAAGCGAGGGCCCTTGTAGGACAGCTATGGCGGTGAAAGGGGACCTGGGCTCAGGATGGTGCTCCAGTCATATATATGGAAAAACAGATCCAAATCAGGCCATGCAAGAGCCAGTTGGAGTGAAACAGGTAGTTACGGGCCTCAGAGAAAGAGAAGTTGGGATGAAAGGCGTCTCATGGCACTGAGTCACAGGGAGGGAGCTATGGCTGCTTGAAACCTTAGGCTGCAAGTTATGATGCTGTGGCTACAGCCCCTGACTCCCCGTCTTGGGCCGGGGGAGTTCCCCACACCAATTACAATAAGCATGACCTCACTTTGGGCTAGTGCCTGTGATGCTTTGCGATCACAAGGCACCTTCACAACCGTTATCTGTTTATCTTCGCAACAAATCCTATGCGGTTACTACTATCATCCCCATTTTACAAGTAGAGAAACCAAGGCTCAGAATAATGCACTGCTGTGCCCAAGAATTTGAAGCTAGATCTGTGTGACCTCGAAGCCAGTGCTTTTCTCACCGCTCTCTACTGCCCTATCGTACATGTGCCAGGAGTTAGAGATAGAAGATAAGAGAATAAGCAAATATAGATCAGAATCCTAATCAAGAAAGGCCACTCTAGTGGACTTAAGGCTCAAAAGAGTACTATGGGAGGGGGAGACAAATTCCCACCTGATCAGAAGCTCTGCGTTCCTATGACATGTGCTTTTATTCTTGCCCAGTTGGCTGGAGGGACTAAGTGATTCAGCTCCAGGCTGTCTCCTTAAAGTCTCAGAGCATATCCCCACCCATGTGGCTGCCAGCTGGTGGGTCTTGGGGTGCTTCTGGGCTCTACCCCCTTGGCTTCTTGCTTTTACTCTCAGCCTGGTCTCTCTGGCTTCTAGGTCTTTCCAGCCAGCACCTTTGGATTAATTATTTCTTTGGGCGGTTTTTCAGGATTCGACATCCACATGCAGGCCCCCGTGTCTATCCAGAGGACTGCATGCCTAGGTCTCACATTCATGTCGAGCCCCCCATGTCTATTTTTAACCTCATCTCTAATCGGGGTTATGCACACAGTCTCAGCAAGACACTGCCAAGACTGAGAGAAGACTCTCATTGTACAACTGAAAATTGCATCTCTTTATGAGACCAAAGCCCTGATGGTATAATGAATAAACTGATCATTTCTATGATTGCCTTTGAAGAGTAAACAAACATGCCTTGCATCGTGCATGCAGTTTAAAAGCCATAATTTTTTTTTTTTTTTTTTTTTGCGGTACGCGGGCCTCTCACTCTTGTGGCCTCTCCCATTGCGGAGCACAGGGTCCGGACGCGCAGGCTCAGCGGCCATGGCTCACGGGCCCAGCTGCTCCGCGGCATGTGGGATCTTCCCGGACCGGGGCACAAACCCGTGTCCCCTGCATTGGCAGGCGGACTCTCAACCACTGCGCCACCAGGGAAGCCCCAAGCCATAATTTTTAAAAAGGAAATATTTCAGAGGTACCATGGTTTATTTGGCCCTGTTTTTGCATTTCTATCTTTTTATTTAAAGCACCAAAATCCTCAAACACAGAAGTGCCCAGGATTTCTCTTGACCCCTGAGGAGCCCTGGTGTTCCAACAGCCCAGTTTTCTGGGAATAGGGATCAGGTGGAGAATCCTGCCACTCGCCTCTGTCCACATCTTGGTTAACAGAACAGCTCTCAGCTCAGTCTCCCAAGTTAGGGCCCCCTCTTCAGTGAGCGCTTCTGCCCACACTGCCACTGCCTTCATCTGGTCGTCTTCATCCTTCTCTTGGACTGTTATTTAAACATTCTGGAATGTGATCTTTCTGTTACCAGTTTCTTCCCATGCACTCCATTTTCCACACTGCTCTTAGAGTGATTGCTATATAAAGCAAATCTAATCATGGCTGGAAAACCTCAGTACCTTGGTTTTACTCCCAGCTTAGTTGGGGAGGGGTTTCTTTGCTGCTGTCATCGCCCAAGGTGACTTCTCTCACATAGGAACTCGGGCGGGGAGGTGGGGAAGGTGGGGTGGTGCAAGACACAGCGCCCCTCCCGTCCCAGAGAATAGAGGCACCGAAGGCCTTCACCAGACCCCGGGTTCCCCTCCCCAGCCTGCCCCACCAGCCTTCACCAGACCCGTCAGCCAGACAGTGGACAATGGTGCCATTCTATGAGGTTCTTTCCCAGATCTAAGAAGGACATACAGTATCAAGCCACAAAATCTGGATACTGATTCCTTGTTCTTTTACGCCACACAGGGGGCCTTAAAGTCCTCCTGGACGATGTCTCCTTTCCACTGATGGGTTCCTGTCTCTGTGGAGTCCCCTTTCCCCACATGCTTTCCTCTGTGGCCTGGTGCCCTCACTGCACACCTCTGCCCAACAACCTGCTCCACCTCTCTCTGATCTCACAAATTTGAGTGACACCTCAGGTTTCAGCAGGTCCCAGAGTGAGAGGTAAGGGTGGCTCTGGTCCCCTGGGTGATTGCGAGTCCACAGTTCCAGTTCAGATCATCTTTGCTGAGAGCGGTGGCTGATTTCTTTATGCTTACCTACCAGGCAGATATGCCTCACCCAGGCAGTAGTGGGTTTTTGGTCTGTTTTTAAAATGAGTCCGCCCCATTCGAAGTCCTATAGAGGAAAGGATTTTCCCTTCCATTAGCACATTTTGGCCTTGCCTCTTTTAGAAACCTAGGTGTCCTCACTGTTATGTCTGGTTTTGACTAACAGGCCTTGGCTTTCCTTGTAAAGAAGCCAGGCTAGCTGTAAGTGGCTGCTTTCTTTGCTACCCAGGAAGGAGAGCATGGCTCAGATCCACATCTGATAGAAAAGTGTAACAGAAGGGTCGCTGGGCACCCAGAAAAACATCCTGAACGCCTGCCACAATGAACTTCTGTCTATCTGTATTAGGTTCCTAGGGCTGCTGAGGCAAATTATCACAAACTTGGTGGCTTAAAAGAACAGAAATATACTCTTTCATACTTTTAGAAGCTAGAAGTCTGAAGTCAAGGTTGAAAGGCCTGTGCTTCCTTTGAAGGCTCTAGGAGAGAATCCGTCCCTGCCTCTTCTAGCTTCCATGGCTCTGCAGTGGTGGCATCCCTCCCATCTCTGCCTCCATCCTCACCTCGCCTTTGTGGGTCTTCCCCCTCTCTCCTGTCTCCAATCTCCCTCTGCCTTTCTCTCACAAGGATACTTGTCATAATAATCCAGGGTAATCCAGGATGAAGTCATTTCAAGATCCTTAATTACATCAGCAGAGACCCCTTTTCCAAATGAGATCACATTCACAGGTTCCAGGTGTTAGGATATAGACATATTATTTGGGGGCCACCGTTCACCCACTGCACCATCCCAAGGCATATAAGTCCTTTCACAATTGTTTCTTCACATAGGTTTTCTTCCCTCTACTTTTGATGTCCTTCACCATCCTCCCACCTGTCTGCCACCCCCATGCTTTCCTCACTCTGTAAACGCATTTGCACCTTAAAGTAAGAGCTCAGACATCCCTTGTGCATAAAGCTTTCTCCTCCAGGAGGTACTGCCACGTGTCCTTTCATCCAGGACCCTGTAGCATGTGCTCACTAGCCTGGAAGGCATCTGCCAGCCCCAGTCTGGGCTGTGAGTGCGGTGCCAGGCAGGAGTGAGTCATCCCACTGAAACCTCTCCTCTCAAGGTCACCAGGGATTTCCATTTTGCTAAAGCCACTGATCACTTCTCTTCCTTTTTTTTTTTTTTTAAACTAAACTGCTTAGCAACACTTGACACAGTTAATTGCTCCCTCCTTCTTGATCACTTTCTTTTCCTGGTTCTTTGTGTGGCATTGCCCTTGTTTTCCTCCCACCTCACTGGCCACCCTCTCTTACTGTCCTTTGCTGGTCCTCCTCCACTGCTAGACCTCTGGATATTGGAGTGCCCTAGGGCTCTGCTCTTCCCTCTTTTTATCCTTTCTCCCCAGGAATTTCACTGCTGCAAGTAACAAGGATATATGCCAATGACACTTACATTTATGTTTCCCCCAGACTGTTTACCTCTGGATTTGTGTATCCAGCTATTGACTTGATACTTTCACTTGAATGTCTAGTGGACATTTTACACGTAACACAGACAAAGCAAAACACTTGTTTTCCTCCCAACTTTGTTCCCTTCTTGTCCCCACTCAAAATGTCACCACCATCCACTCAGCTGCTCAAACCCCAAAACACAGAGTCATCGTTGATTATGTTTTTCCTATGTCCCATGTCAAATCAATCAGAAAGTGCTATGAGGTCTACCTCCAAGCTATGTCTTGAGCCTACCTATGTATTTGCTTTTCTACCACTACTGTCCCAGCCTCTCTTCTCTTGCCTCAACTCCCACTACTTTCCCTTTACTTGTATCTTCCAGACTCCTGGCCCTTCTTTGTGTTCTGCAAACAACCATGTTCATTTCTACCTTTTGGATTTCCTCCCTCCTTTGTCTGGAATGCTATTCTCTTAGATCTTGGCATAATTTCCTTCTTGTCTCTAAGCCCTTGGTTCAAATGTGACTTACCCCCAAAGTATCACTCCACCCATGTCACTTTCTATCCCAAGACTTACTTTGATTTTTTTCTATTACTATCTGATTAATCTTGTTTATCTGTTTACTTGATTAACATTGTCTCCTTTCTCTAGACAAACACAGGTACTTGCCTGCCTTGATCACTCACCATACCTAGGTAAGTGCCTGGCACCTAATAGCAACTGAATATATACTTGTGGAATAAATGAGTATATGTTTTAGAAAAATCACTCTGGAGACAATTCAGAGAACAGACTTGACAGGGAGAAATCTGTGCTTTAGAAAATTCTCTCTGGCTAGAGTATGCAGTGTGGATTGGACTTAGAAACCCCCGAGTCGCTTAGAACACCAAACCTTGTAGGATGTTTGGTGAGGTGAATTCAGTATGATTATAGCCTAGAAATGAATTGGAAGATTTCTTCATTGATTCTGACAAGTGGGCTTCTTTCCCTGCACTGTTGCCTTTGAGTAGTGAAAATGCGATTAAAATAGACCTCCATATTTGGGTTGCTGACACCACAAGTGTGTGAAAGTGGAATTAGATACTTTTCCCGTGGCAGCTCCTGACCCCAAAACCATGGAGAATTGCTGTGGGGACAGAGTTCTCTGAGAGTGTCATCTGGCAGCGAAGATGCAAGGGGAATGAGCCTGTAGTGGGTATGGTTCACTCCTTGAGTCAGAGGTCCTTTTGGCTGGCCTAGTGGCGGATAATGTGGAGACAATTCTTTTCTTCCCATCTCTTCATTACTGCACAAAAGAGCACACAGAGCTTCACAGAAAAGGGGTTAGCCAGGCTCCGTAACTCTAGGATTCTTCTTTCTCTCTTTATCCCAGAGCCTGAGTCCTCTTGCACTCTTTTCAAAGCACAGTGGAAATAGAAAGGATGCTTAGAAAAGTGGATAAAAAGAAAACAGAATAGAAATCTCCTAAACCTGTTAAATTCTTCCCCTGAATCTCTTCCCCAGAATTTATATTCAGTAAAAATATTATTTTTCAGGGCAAATAAAAACCCTCCCAATGGCACTTGTTCCTTCTTCCCCGCTCCCCCACTTGTTTTTTGGGTAGATTTTATGGAGTGATTTGAATTCATAGGGCCTCTCTTTCATTGTGCAGACTGAGAAATTGTAAACCTCGTGATCGGGAGGGCTGGGTGATCTGAGTGGGTAAACCAGATTTGAGGAGCTGGCACAGTCCCCGCGAATCCGCATGGACGCTGAGCTTTGCCAGTCTGCATGGGCAGTCCCCGTTCTAAAAGGCATATGATGTTCTACTTGGCAGCACAATACAGCAGAAAAGTGTGGAGTTAGAAGGAGGAAATCTGGACTGCGGTCCTCACTACTTGGATGACCTTGGGCAAGCTATGTAGGTTTTCTGAGTCTAAGCTTTCATATCATGAAGTGGGAGTAATAATATGTTCTTCCCCTACGTACAATGCCATTCTGAGAGTTAAATATATATGTGAGTGTGCTTAGGGAACTGGGAAGACCTCTGTGTATCTTAGTCATTATTTTCTAGTTTGTCAAATCAAAGCCTTAATCTAGAATGGATAAATCTATTCACAGTGAATGTTCATTCATTAGACAGACTGATTGATGATGAGTTGGGATTCTGGATTCAGACCAGAAGACAGAAATAATCCTACTCTTGATGATATTTTAGAGCCTCTCCAATTCAATATGACTTAATTTGCACATTTAGTATAGAGCTTGAGTATTAGATAGGGCTAAAAATGAGATTTAGTGAGAAAAGATGGTTTTATCCACAAAACATGCACTCAACAAACATTTTGGGGTGCAGATAAAATGTTTATAACAGTGCTTGGCACATGTCAAGTGCTCAGTACATTCCCACTGTTATTACCGTTGTTGCTCTTGTTGCTGTTTGCCAGGTCCTGGGCTGACCTTTGGGGTTGCAAATATGCAAAGCCATGGTCTCTGCCCTCTAGCATCTCTGAGTCTAGTGCGGGAGATCGAGTTGACGATTACAGGAAAATGAAGCAAGTGGGGGCAGTCAGAGACTGATTCAAGTCAGCCTGTCTATACTTGAAATTCTGTTTCGTTATTTATTAGCTAGGTGAACTAGCTAAGTGCAAGTGACTTAACATTTCAGGCTTTATTTCCTTCATCTGTAAAAAGGGAGAATAATAGCACTGATTTTAAGGGATTGCTGAATGAGTGAAACTAGATAATTAATCATTCATTTATTTATAAAATATTTATTGAGTGTTGAGGTTGGCTGAATATTGGCACCCCTGGAGGTATCCATGTCCTTATCCCCAGAACCTGTGAATATGTTAGGTTGTGTGGCAAAAGGGCAAGGAGGTTGCAGACGGAATTAAGGTTGCTAATCAGCTGGCCTTAAAATAGGAAGATTATCCTGGATTAATGGAGTGGGCCAAGTGTAGTCACAAAAGTCCTTAGAAGTGGAAGAAGGAGGCAGGAGGTAGGGTGGGGGGCGGGCAGGAACGAGTCAGAGACAGATTTGAAGATGCTTTGCTGCTGACTTTGAAGATGGAGAAACAGGGCCACAAACCGAGGAATACAGGAGGCCTCTAGAAACTGGAAAAAGCAAGGAAATCCATTTCAAACTTCTGACCTCCAGAGCTGCACAATAACAAATTTGTGTTGTTTAAGCCACTAGGTTTGTGGTACTTTATTACAGCCACAAGAGGAAACTGATACAAACGTCTACCATGTGCCACCAGACTCTGTTCTTGGTGCTGGGGCTAAGCAGTCGCCAGTGCACACAGACAGACACACGTACCCCCAGTATTTGGAGCTTAAATTCTAGAACAATAAATAAATAGACAAATAAATATGGGTTGGAGGCTGAGACCTGCTATGAAGAAAAGTTAAAGCAGAGTCAGGGAGCCAGAGAATAAAGGGGATATTATTTTGCATACGAGTGGTCAGAGGGCCTTCGTAATGAGATAGCATTTGAACAGACATCTGGATTACATGAGGGCTTGACCCAGGTGGATATCTGGGGAGAAAAGCAACCTTGGGTGAAGCAGCTCCTTTCTGAGGGCCATTCCCAAAGAGGGATGCAACTCTGAGACTTCAGCAGCCAGAACCCCAAGCAGCCGGGGGAACAAATGCCTCAGTCCTGAAGGGGGACCTGATTAGTGCATCACAGAATCCATGACAGGGGCCTGTTACAATAGGCTGGCCAAGAAGTGATGATAATTTGTATGGGGAGAATTCAAGGAGGGAAGGTGAGAAATAATCTTTTGCTTATTGAGTTATAATTGACATACAATATTATATTAGTTTCAGTTGCGCTACATAGTGATGCAATATTTTTATACATTACAAAATGATCAAGATGATAAGTCTAGTTACAATGCTAACGTACAAAGTTGTTACAATATTATTGACTATACTCCCTATGCAGTACGTTATATTCCCTGTGATTTATTTATTTTGTAACTAGAAGTTTGTACCTCTTTTTTTTTTATTTACTTATTTTTATTTTTGACTGCATTGGGTCTTCGTTGCTACACGCGGGCTTTCTCTAGTTGCGGCGAGCAGGGGCTACTCTTCGCTGTGGTGCACGGGCTTCTCATTGCCGTGGCTTTTCTTGTTGTGGAGCATTGGCTCTAGGCACGCGGGCTTCAGTAGTTGTGGTGCATGGGCTCAGTAGTTGTGGCTCCTGGGCTCTAGAGCGCAGGCTCAGTAGTTGTGAGATGCGGGCTTAGTTGCTCTGTGACATGTCGGATCTTCCTGGGCCAGAGCTCGAACCCGTGTCCCCTGCATTGGCAGGTGGATTCTCAACCACTGTGCCACCAGGGAAGCCCGGAAGTTTGTACCTCTTAATCCCCGTCACCTATTTAGCCTGTCCCCCCACCCCCTCCCCTGTGGTAACTACCAGTTTGTTCTCTGTATCTATGAGTCTGTTTCTGTTTTGTTTTGTTTGTTCATTTGTTTGGTTTTTTAGAGTCCACGTATAAAGGAAATTACACAGTGTTTGTCTTTCTCTGTTTGCCTTATTTCACTTTGCATAATACCATGAAGGTCCATCCATGTTGTTGCAAATGGCAAGATTCATTCTTTTTTATGGCTGAGGAATATGTTCTTTTTCCATTCATCTATCAATGGACACTTAGGTTGCTTCTATATTGTGGCAATTGCAAATAAAGCTGTGATGAACATAGGGGTGTATATATATATTTTAAATTAATGTTTCCATTTTCTTCAGGAATATACCCAGAATTAGAATTGAGAAATACTCATTTTAATGCAGAGCTCACAGGATTTGCAAATGGATTTCCTGGAATGGAAAGAGAAATGTCAAAGGCTGACTTCGAGCAAGTGGAATAGGGTTGCTAAAATGGGGAAAAATGAACGAGGGACAAGTTTGGGGGAGAACAATCAAGAGTTTAGTTTTAGATATAAATCTGAGATGCATTAGCATCTTCACGTAAGGAAATGTTGAGTTCATTGGAGAGATCAGGACTGGAGACATAACTGTGAGAAGGCTGTGGAACTGACCTCAGTCACTTCAGGTAGTGGATATAGGCAAAGAAGAGAGCCAAGATTGAGTCCAGGGGCACTCCACCAGTGAAAGATTGGAAAGACGAGCGGAGGCTCCAGGCAAAAGCACAAGGCCTGGCATGTGGTAAGTGCCTAGTGTTAGCTGCTATAGTCTGAATTGTTTCCCTCAAAATCCATGTGTTGAAGCCCTAACCACCCTTCCCCCAAGTGACTGCATTTGTAGATAGGGCTTTCAGGAGGTGATTAAGGTTAAATGAAGTCATAGGAGTGGGGCCCTGAACTGATAGGATTGGTGGACTTATAAGAGGAGGAGGAGAGAGAGGTATCTCTCTCTTTCTGCCATGTGAGGACACAGCTAGAAGGTGGCCATCAGCAAGCCAGGAAGAGGGTTCTCACCAGGAGCTGAATTGGCTGGCAGGTTGATCTTGGACTTCCAGCCTCCAGAACTGTGAGAAAATACATTTCTGTTGTTTAAACCCCCCAGTCTGTGGCATTGTGTTACGGCAGCCCAAGTGTCTGACTGAGACACTAGCCATGGAGGTTTGAGAACAGGCAGAGGCGACTTAGGCCAGAAAGCACTGGGAGAGCTAGGAGGACATGCTCTGCTCCTAACCTCCTGACTGACCCACATTCATCAGTGGCCCTCTTTGGGCCTCAGTTTCCTCTTCCGTAAACTAAGAGCTCCTTTCAGTTCCAGCATTCTACAAACTATGATTTAGAAATAGAATTGTTAGAAGACAGGTAATACTGCATTTATGTGGATTTTGAAAAAATATTTTTTAATTTTATCTTTTACTGTGGTAAAGTATACACATAAAATTTACCATTTTAACCACTATCCATCCCTGGGACTTCTTCATATTCCCAACTGAAACTCTGTACCCCTTAAACAATAGTTATTCCCCTCGTCCTCCCAACCCCTGGCAGCCACCACATTACTTTCCGTCTCTATGAATTTGACTGCTCAAGGTAACTCCTATAAGTGGCATCATACAGTATTTTTGTCCTTTTGTGTCTGGCTTATTTCCCTTAGTATAATGTCTTCAAGGTTCATCCATGTTGTAACCTGTGTCAGAATTTCATTCCTTTTTAAGGTTAAATAATATTAGTCATGTGCATTTGGAATCATAAGACCTGTGCCCAAATTCCAACTCTTCTATTTACGAGTTCATGTGACCTTGAGTGTGCCCTCTGTTTCTCATTTCCTCATCCTTAAATAGTGAAAATAGTACCTACCCACAAACGTGTTGGGTGGTGAATTTGATATAATGGATGTGAAACCACTTTAGAAAGATTATGATGCTATGGCTATTTTTAGCTGTAAGAGGCCACTAGGTTGACTGCCAGGGGTGATTTTTTTCTCTTGGTCACTCTAATGACATCTTTCTGAGCAATTCCTTGGCCCGGCTGCGCAGCTGATCCAGTTCACTTATCATGGCAGTCAAATAAATGGACTTGGTTGTTTTCCTGTCAGCTTCTTGATGTGTCACATCAGCACAGCCAAAGATAAGGAGCCTCTGTCTCTGACCCAGACGCTTTGGACTTGGGTGCTTCCATTGTAAGCCAGGGAAAGTATAACCCCAATGGCTGGAGAAAACCCTCCTCCCCTTGGCTTTTTGTTACATTCTACAGCAACATCAGGCTCCCTGTTTCTGGGCCTGACTCCATGAGGTCATTCCACCCTAGGAAGGGTGGGAGGATGGATTAGAGGGAAGTGAGATGAGGCAGCACAGCCTGGGAGTCTGGGGGCTGAGGGACAGGCTGGATCTCCTACGGACTACCTGTGGGACCAAGCGCAACGCACTTTCCCTTTCTGGGTTGGTTATCCTCCTCTGTGTGGTCAGGGGTGGGACTTGAGGACCTCCAAGGTCATTTTCAGCTCTGGCCTTCTGTGAATGATGAATGATATGTGAATTACCATTCCACTTTCTGTCAATGACTCTAGATCTTTCCTTCACCCCCACTATTCATGTACTTGTCCCCAAGAGCTACTCACTTCAGGTTCAGACTTAAACGTGATCCTTACTGCTAGCACTGAGCCTATCTCTTCCCTCCTCTCTCTTCACTTTGATTCCTTTCTGGTCCAATTTCCTGCTGTCTAGAGGAGCTGGCTTTAGAAACATCTGCTTTCCTAATGCATGCTGAAAGATTAATGGCAGATTATGGCTTCAGTTCTCATTTCACTTGCATTTTGGGAGAGGAGCAATACTTCAACCTCAAAAGAACGGCCCTCTCACAACAGAGTCTAGACACAGAGTGGGGAGACATGCTCAAAAAGTAAACAGGGGGCCATATTATGTAGACTTCCAAAGAGAAGTGAAGAGGTTTGGACTTCATCCAGTGGCAGTGGGGAGTCACTGAGGGTTTTTGAGCTGTATCTGAGCTATATCTTCAAGTGATCATTCAGGCAGCTTTTTGAAGACTGGATTAAAGTGGGAAGAGAACAGAGGCAGGCAAGAGAGTGAATCCCAGATCCAGGTGAAAGAGACCAAGAAGAGTGGTAATAGAGATGGAAAGGAAGAGACCCACCTGAGAGGTTTTAGAAGAATCACCTGGATTTCAGCCCCAGTGAATCTGGGGATAAGAGAGAGAGAGGAATTGAGGATGACATTGACATTTCTAGCTTGCAAGTTTGATGCCCAGTTTTGTCTGTGGCTAATAAAGAAAACACGCTTTGCCATTCTCCCCCAGCTCACTATGCTGCAGCCATGCCCAAATCTGCTCCTGCCTCAGGGCTTTTGCACTTGTGGGTCTCTGTGCCCAAGTTTAGCTCAAATGTCCTCTCTTTCAAGGGGCTTCTTTGATGGCCAATCTAAGGCAGTCTCTCTGCCCTGCTCATCTCCCACCTCAGTCCTTATTCACCTCACCCTTTATCCCAAGCTAAAATGAGCTCCTTCATCTATTAGCTTAGTTCCACTAGAATTTAAGTTCCGCCTGGGTAGGGGTCTCATGTGTCTCATTCATGAGTGCATCCCTGGCACCTAGAAGAGGGCTTGGCTCATAGCAGGTGCTTAGTAATTATAAGTTTAATGAACAGGAAGGATGGAAAGAAGGAAGAAGTCTGGAATCAGATGTGGCAAATTATTTCCAAAGATGGCTGCAACATCTCCCATCTTGTGTGCCTTTTGCAGTGAGACTTGCTGCTTCTCTCATCAGGTGGAGCCTGTTTCCTCTCTCTCTTGGACCTGGGCTGGCCCTATGACTTGCTTTGACCTGTAGAATGCAGCTGAAGTGACACTGTATGGCTTCAGAGTCTAGGCTTTCAGAAGTCCCTGTGGCCTCCATTTTCACACCCTTGCAGTACTTCTTCTTCTTGTGTCTTGAGACACATCAGAAAGCCCAAGGCCCTGTGGAGGGAAAGGGAGGCCTCCAGTCAACGGCAACTGCTGAGCCCAGCCCGCAGCAGATCTGCCAGCTGAGCGTGGCCACATGAATAATCCCAGGCAGGAAGAGCCATCCAGACAAGCCACAGAGTTGTGAGAAACAATACATTGTCTTAAACCACTAAGTTTCATTCTCCACTTCGGGCTTTGAGTTTAAGGAACTGGTGGGCATCCAGATGGAGATGTACAGCAGGAATTAAATATATAATTATATAATTGTATATGTATACATATGTGTATATTTACATATGTATCTGTGTATATATACTTATATGTGTATGTATAAATACATATATGTAATATTGGTATGTGTTTCTGGCAGAAACAGCTTTGATGACCTTTGAATTATGTATATGAACCTTTAATGTGATTAAGAAAAAAAGCTCTATTATTTCTTGACTAGATTGTGAAGAAAATTGTAACAACTGTGTATTTTCTTACTCTTACTCTGAAAATTTTTCAAATGGATGAATCAGGGCAGTTCTAGGCAGATAAAGGAATGGTTCCCATCAATGTGATTCAAAAAGCATTCAGGATCCTGCCTGCCCAAAGTTTCTACCCCACTGCATTCTGCTCACTCCTTTGGCCAAGAGTTAGACAGTAGATGCAGAAGCATTAGTTCCAGCCCACCCTAGTATAGACAAATATGCATCTGGTGCTTTCCATCTTACAAAGCAATTTTCCCATCATCATCTTATTTAATCCTCATAGCAACTCTGTGGCATAGGTTCTGATATTTTTTTTTTTTTTGAAAATGAGGAAACAGGGTCTAACTGAAAAGTTACACAATGCGTAGGTAGTGGAGTGAAGACAGACCCAGCAGACCCCCTAAACTCCTGGGTCAGCATGCTTTCAGCACCATCACACTTATTCCAATAGAACAGATTATGAGCTTCTTGGAAACTATTTACATAATAAAGAGAATGCCCTTGGTCTTGAAAGCCATTCATTGTCTGTCACAGGAGACAGGGAGATAGCATCTTTGGGCAAGGTCTCCACCCATCTTGTAATTTAAGTAAAACTTTCATGCTAATTTCCTCTCCCTCCTAGAGTTAGCCCTAGCTCCTGGGAAGGAAAGGAAGTGCTTTCACACTTTATGGACAACCTTGGCTTCAATCACATCATTTGCTCCATTTTTTTTCTCCTGTGAAATATGAAAAAGCAGATGTAAAGGCTTCTCTGTTTCTCCTTAAAAGAAGAAGATAATAGTTGTTTTGCACATTTTAACTGAACATATTTAAAAAGATTGAGAGTTGATTTTTTTAATTGCAAAATTTATTCTGGATAAAACATTAATGTGGGATGAGTTAAGAATACTTTTTTTTTTTTCCTCCAACTATTAGGAGACAAGAGGAAGGCTCTGGAAATCTGTTTGCAAACCTTTAGCAGTCCTCATGGGCTCCCTGAGACTAGGCAGACACTACCTGAGATGCTCACCCAGTCTGGGCCACAGTTAGAATATTTGATGGGGGGTGGGGTGGGGGAATAACTTCTAAGCAGCCTTCTCATCTCTGCAATTCTCTATCACAGGATGAAAGGCCACACCTGACTCTCCTTGTCTCCTGTTGGTGTCCCTCTAATTACTTGAATGATCCAATCTTCCTCTCACTATTGACGTCCCACTTCTCTCCTCTGTGCCCTGGGTCCCTGCTTCCCGGTGGACGGCTCCCCATCCACCCCCCTCATTTGCTGAGATCTGGATTGCCCTCTGCGGATTTCCCCAGGGGAAGCTACTCATTCTTCCATTTTTCATGCCCTATGAAACTGGGAAGGGGGTTGACACACTCCCGGATTTTTTCTTACATTTATAGACATTACACTTTCACCCTAGTGAAAACTGCAATTTATTTTGTTTCATTCTATTTGGCTATATAACCCACTATTGTTACTGGCCCTTTCCAGTTGGGCCCCAACAAGAGTCCTCCTGCCTGGTGTCGTTCAAACCAATAGAAGGAGAAGGAGTTTGGTTCAGAAGCAAACAAACGTTTAATTCTTTGATGAAAGAATAGAGAGTTGCAAGCTCACGCTGTAGAGTACAAGCTCGCCCTGACAGGCAGTCAGCAGGCCGGCTTTATAGGGTTCTTGACAGCGGGGAGGGGGCGGAGTCCACTGGGGCAGGCGCAGCTGTGCTGCTTAGGCTCCAGATCGCAGTGCCGGGTGCAGCGTCTCTGCACACGGCCCGCCGCCGCCATCTTGAATTGACGTGCCGTGCGGCGTCTCTGCACACGGCCCGCCGCCGCCGTCTTGAATTGATGTCCTGTGCAGCGTCTCTGCTCACGGCCCGCCGCCGCCGCCGTCTTGAATTGATGTCCTGTGCAGCGTCTCTGCTCGCGGCCGGAGCTGAGGTGACCGCACAGCCGTCTCACACTAACTCTGGTGGGAAGTGCCTGGTGCAAGGCCTCTACTCCGAGGACCCTGTGAGCAAGTGAAAGTGGACTAAGCACAAAGGTAAAAAAAATGTTAGACTTTATTATTATTATTTTAAACTTTTTAATTTTTTTTAATCTTTACTGAAGTATAATTGCTTCACAATATTGTGTTAGTTTCTGTTGTACAACAAAGTGAGTCAGCCATAAGCACGCATATATCCCCATATCTCTTCCCTCTTGTGTCTCCCTCCCTCCCACCCTCCCTATCCCACCCCTCTAGGTTGTCAAAAACACCGAGGTGATTTCCCTGTGCTATGCGGCTGCTTCCCACCAGCTATCTGTTTTACATTTGGTAGTGTATATATGGCAGTGTCACTGTCTCACTTTGCCCCAGCTTATCCTTCCCCCTCCCCGTGTCCTCAAGTCCATTCTCTACGTCTGCGTCTTTATTCCCGTCTTGCCTCTAGGTTCTTCAGAACCTTTTTTTTTTTTTTTTTTTTAGATTCCATATATATGTGTTAGCATGTGGTATTTGTTTTTCTCTTTCTGACTTACTTCACTCTGTATGAAAGTCTGTAGGTCCATCCACCTCACTACAAATAACTCAATTTTGTTTCTTTTTATGGCTGAGTAATATTCCATTGTATATATGTGCCACATCTTCTTTATCCATTCATCTGTTGATGGACACTTAGGTTGCTTCCATGTCCTGGCTATTGTAAAGAGTGCTGCAGTGAACATTGTGGTGCATGTCTCTTTTTGAATTATGGTTTTCTCAAGGTATATGCCCAGTAGTGGGATTGCTGGGTCGTATGGAAGTTCTATTTTTAGTTTTTTAAGGAACCTCCATACTGTTCTCCATAGTGACTGTTTCAATTTACATTCCCACCAACTGTGCAGAAGGGTTCCCTTTTCACCACACCCTTTCCAGTACTTATGGTTTCTAAATTTTTTGATAATGGCCCTTCTGACTGGTGTGAAGTGATACTTCATTGTAGGTTTGATTTGCATTTCTCTAATAATTAGTGATGTTGAGCATCTTTTCATGTGCCTCTTGGCCATCTGTATGTCTTCTTTGGTGAAATGTCTGTTTAGGTTTTCCACCCATTTTTAAATTGAATGGTTTTTTGATATTGGGCTGCATGAGCTGTTTGTATATTTTGGAGACTAATCCTTTGTCTGTTGTTTCATTTGCAAAAATTTTCTCCCATTCTGAGGGTTGTCTGTTCATCTTGTTTACGGTTTCCTTTGCTGTGCAAAAGCTTTTTTCATTAGGTCCCATTTGTTTATTTTTGTTTTTATTTCCATTTCTCTAGGAGGTAGGTCAAAAAAGATCTTGCTGTGGTTTATGTCAAAGAGTGTTTTTCCTATGTTTTCCTCTAAGAATTTTATAGTGTCTGGCCTTACATTTAGGTCTTTAATCCATTTGGAGTTTACTTTTCTGTATGGTGTTAGGAAGTGTTCTAATTTCATTCTTTTACATGTAGCTGTCCAGTTTTCCCAGCACCACTTATTGAAGAGGCTGTCTTTTCTCCATTGTATCTTCTTGCCTCCTTTGTCGTAAATTAAGTGACCGTATGTGCATGGGTTTATCTCTGGGATTTCTATCCTGTACCACTGATCTATCTTTCTGTTTTTGTGCCAGTACCATACTGTCTTGATTACTGCAGGTTTGTAGTATAGTTTGAAGTCAGGGAGCCTGATTCCTCCAGCTCCATTTTTCTTTCTCAAGATTGCTTTGGTTATTCTGGGTATTTTGTGTTTCCATACAAATTGTAAAATTTTTTGTTCTAATTCTGTGAAGAATGCCATTGGTAGTTTGATAGGGATTGCATTGAATCTGTAGATTGCTTTGGGTAGTATAGTCATTTTCACAATATTGATTCTTCCAATCCAAGAACATGGTATATTTCTCCATGTGTTTATGTCATCTTTAATTTCTTTCATCAGTGTTCTATAGTTTTCTGAGTACAAGTCTTTGGCCTCCTTATGTAGGTTTATTCCTAGGTATTTTATTCTTTTTGTTGCAGTGGTAAATGGGATTGTTTCTTTAATTTCTCTTTCTGATTTTTCTTTTTTGTGTATAGGAATATCAGAGATTTCTGTGAATTAATTTTGTACCCTGCAACCTTACCAAATTCATTGATTAGTTCTAGTAGTTTTCTGGTGGCATCTTTAGGATTTTCTATGTATAGTATCATGCCCTTTGCAGACAGTGACAGTTTTACTTCTTATTTTCCAATTTGTATTCCTTTTATTTCTTTTACTTCTCTGATTGCCATGGCTGGGACTTCCAAAACTATGTTGAATAAGTGCGGCAAGAGTGGACATCCTGGGTTTCCCTGGTGGTGCAGTGGTTGAGAGTCTGCCTGCCGATTCAGGGGACGCGGGTTCGTGCCCCGGTCCGGGAAGATCCCACATGCTGTGGAGCGGCTAGACCCGTGAGCCATGGCCGCTGAGCCTGCGCGTCAGGAGACTGTGCTCTGCAACGGGAGAGGCCACAACAGTGAGAGGCCCGCGTAACGCAAAAAAAAAGAGTGGACATCCTTGTCTTGTTCCTGATCTTAGTGGAAATGATTTCAGTTTTTCACCATTGAGTATATTTGCTGTGGGTTTGTCAATATATCACCTTTATTATGTTGAGGTAGGTTCCCTCTATGCCCATTTTCTGGAGAGTTTGTATCATAAATGGGTGTTGAATTTTGTCAAAAGTGGTTTCTGCTTCCACTGAGATGATCATATGGCTTTTATTATTCAATTTGTTAATATGATATATCACATTGATTGATTTGCATATATTGCAGAATCCTTGCATCCTGGGGATAAATCCCGCTTGATCATGGTGTCTGAGCCTTTTAATATGTTGTTGGGTTCTGTTTGCTATTATTTTGTTCAGGATTTTTGCATCTATGTTCATCAGTGATATTGGTCTATAATTTTGTTTTTTTGTGATATCTTTTTCTGGTTTTGGTATCAGGGTGATGGTGGCTTTGTAGAATGAATTTGAGAGTGTTCCTCCCTCTGCAATTTTTTGGAAGAGTATGGGAAGGATCTGTGTTAGCTCTTCTTTAAATATTTGATAGAATTCTCCTGTGAAGCCATCTGGTCCTGGACTTTTGTTTGTTGGAAGATTTTTAATTACAGTTTCAATTTCATTACCTGTGATAGGTCTGTTTATATTTTCTAATTCTTCCTGGTTCAGTCTTGGAAACTTGTACCTTTCCAAGAATTTGTCCATTTCTTCCAGGTTGTCCATTTTATTGGCATATAGTTGTTTGTAGTAGTCTCTTATAATCCTTTGTATTTCTGTGGTGTCAGTTGTGATCTCTCCTTTTTCATTTCTCATTTTACTGATTTGCATAATCTCCCTTTTTTTCTTGATGAGTCTGGCTAAGGGTTTATCAATTTTTTTTATCTTCTCAAAGAACCAGCTTTTAGTTTTATGGATCTTTGCTATTGCTTTCTTCGTTTCTGTTTCATTTATTTCTGCTCTGATCCTTATGATTTCTTTCCTACTACTGACTTTGGGTTTTCTTTGTTCTTCTTTCTCTAGTTGCTTTATGTTTAGGGTTAGATTGTTTATTTGAGATTTTTCTTGTTTCTTGAGCTGAGATTGAATTGCTATAAACTTCCCTCTTAGAACTGTTTTTGCTGCATCCCATAGTTTTTGGGTCTTTGTGTTTTCATTGTCACTTGTTTCAATGTATTTTTTTAATTTCTTCTTTGATTTCTCAGTGATCTCTTGTTTATTTAGTAGTGCACTGTTTAGCCTTTATGTATTTATGGTTTTTACAGTTTTTTTCCTGTAATTAATTTCCAATCTCATAGCGTTGTGGTCAGAAAAGATGCTTGATATGATTTCAATTTTCTTAAATTTCCTGAGGCTTGTTTTGTGACTCAAGATGTGATCTGTCCTGGAGAATGTTCCATGTGCGCTTGAGAAGAAAGTGTATTCTGCCACTTTCGGGTAGAATGTTCTATAAATATCAATTAAATCTGTTTGGTCTGTTGTGTCATTTAAAACTGTGTTTCCTTATTTATTTTCTGGTTGAATGATCTGTCAGTTGGTGTGGGGTGGTCAATAAGTGGGGTGTTAAAGTCCCCTACTATTATTGTGTTACTGTCGATTTCCCCTTTCATGGTTGTTAGCATTTGCCATATGTATTGAGGTGTTCCTATCTTGGGTGCATAAACATTTATAATTGTTATTTCTTCTTCTTGGATTGATCCCTTGATCATTATGTAGTGTCCATCTGTATCTCTTGTAACAGTCTTTATTTTAAAGTCTATTTTATCTGATAGAGTATTGCTACTCCAGCTTTCTTTTGATTTCCATTTGCATGGAATATCTTTTTCCATCCCTTCACTTTCAGTCTGTATGTGTCCCTAGGTCTGCAGTGGGTCTCTTGTAGACAGCATATATATTGGGTCTTGTTTTTGTATCCATTCAGCCAGACTGTGTCTTTTGGTTGGGGCATTTAATCCATTTATATTCAAGATTATTATCAATATGTATGTTCCTATTACCGTTTTCTTAATTGTTTTGGGTTTGTTTTTCTGGGTCTTTTTCTTCTCTTGTATTTCCCACCTAGAGAAGTTTCTTTTGCATTTGTTGTAAAGCTGATTTTGGTGGTGCTGAATTCTCTTAGCTTTTGCTTGTCTGAAAAGCTTTTGATTTCTCTGTTGAATCTGAATGAGATCCTTGCTGGGTAGAGTAATCTTGCTTGTACGTTTTTCTCTTTCATCACTTTAAGTATATCCTGCTACTCCCTTCTGGCCTGCAGAGTTTCTGCTGAAAAATCAGCTGATCACCTTATGGGGATTCCTTTTATGTTATTTTTTGTTTTTCCCTTGCTGCTTGTAATGCTTTTTCTTTGAATTTAATTTTTGTTAGTTTGATTAATATGTGTCTTGGTGTGTTTCTCCCAGGGTTTATCCTGTATGGGATTCTCTGTGCCTCCTGGACTTGGGTGACTATATCCTTTCCCATGTTAGGGAAGTTTTCAGCTATAATCTCTTCAAATATTTTCTCAGACCCTTTCTTTTTCTCTTCTTCTTCTGGGACCCCTGTAATTCGAATGTTTGTGCATTTAGTGTTGTCCCAGAGGTCTCTGAGGTTGTCTTCAATTCTTTTCATTCTTTTTTCTTTATTCTGCTCCTCAGCAGTTATTTCCAGCATTTTGTCTTCCAGCTCACTTATTCGTTCTTCTGCCTCAGTTATTCTGTTATTGATTCCTTGTAGTGTATTTTTCATTTCAGTTATTGTGTTGTTCATCTCTGTTTTTTTTGTTCTTTAGTTCTTCTAGATCTTTGTTGGACATTTCTTGTATTTTCTCAATCCATGCCTCCATTCTGTTTCTGAGATTCTGGATCATCTTTACTATAATTACTCCAAATTCTTTTTCAGGTAGATTGCCTCTTTCCTTTTCATTTATTTGGTCTTGTAGGTTTTTACCTTGCTGCTTCATCCGTGACATATTTTTTTGCCATCTCATTGATTTTTTTCCTTTTTTTTGAATGAGTGGGATTGTGTTCCTATCTTACTGGTTGTTTGGCCTGAGGCTTCCAATACTGGAGGCTGTTGGGTAGAGCTGGGTCTTGGCACTGAGATGAGGACCTCTGGGAGACCTCTGATGAATATTCCCTGGGATCTGAGGTTCTCTGTTATTCCAGTGGTTTGGAGTTGGAGCTCCCACCGCAGGAGCTTCAGCCCAACCCCTGGCTCATGAACCAAGATCCTGCAAGCCGTGTGGAGCGGCAAAAAAAAGAAAAGAAAGAGAAAAAAAGGAGAACAACAAAGTAAAAAATAAAATTAGACTAGGAAACTAACAGATATGTTAGAAAAAATATAAAAATAAAAATATAGATGAAACAACAACTAGAAGGTAAAACAGAACCACAACAGTGAAAAAGAGGAGAGAAAAAAAAAAAGGTGGAAAAGACCTTGGCTGTGGAGGGTGGGGGTTAAGCAGGGGTGAGGTTTGAATGGTGGGCGGGGCCTATGCTTAGGACCCACAGGGCTGGAAAAGACCCTGGGGAGTGTGAGGGGTGGGCCTTAGACTAAACAGAACAGAAGGAGCCCAGGCGTACCTCCCACCTCTGGTATCAGAGGGTGGGGGACCCCACCTGGGAGCCCAGCAGGCTTCCTGTGCTTGAGTGGGCGGGGCAAATGCCCTCCTCTCACACTCCTGCAGTCCAGGAGGGCCCCTCCGGCCTGCCTCTCCTGTTCTCTCTTGGGCCTCCCTCCTACACCCCCTCAACCAACCCAGCCCGGAGGGGACCTCTGAGGGCATAGGACCTGGCCCGAGAGCTGGTCAGACTTCCCTGCCGAATTGGTCAGGGAAAACACTGGGTGCGCTCCACCCTGATCCAAGCCCCTGAGGGTCCCTCCAGGCGAGGGAACCGCTCCTCCCTCTCAGCCACTCCTCACGGCCACCAGTCCTGTCCAGCTTCCACTTCTCCCCCTTCAGTCCCCCCACGTCCTACCGGTTTGCTTGGG